>NC_045961.1:94150129-94345129 GCF_010909765.2 Amblyraja radiata
GGAGGGGGAGGGACTATAAAACCAGGAAGTGGTGTGCCTCACAGTCTCTGCAAGGTGGATGAAGCCAAGGGTCACGTCTCTCTGAGCTCTGAATAACACTGAACAAATGTCTACACAACTGTGAATCCCCTTAATGTGGCTTGGGTGCTTTGGCTTGAGGTTGAAAGGCACTATTTACTGCAAATGGTGGCATGACATTGAAAGGCACTTCTTACTGCAAATGGTGGCTTGGGTGCTTTGGCTTGAGGTTGAAAGGCACTACATACTGCAAATGTTGGCATGAAGTTGAAAGGCACTACTTACTGCAAATCGTGGCTTGGGTGCTTTGGCTTGAATGGCACTACTTACTGCAAATGGTGGCTTGGGTCCTTTGGCTTGAAGTTGAAATGCATTGCTTACTGCAAATGGTGGCTTGGGTGCTTTGGCTTGAAGTTGAAAGGCACTACTTACTGCAAATGGTGGTGGGTGCTTTGGCTTGAAGTTGAAAGGCACTTCTTTACTGTAAATGGTGGCTTGGGTGCTTTGGATTGATGTTGAAAGGCACCACTTACTGCAAATGGTGGCATGAAGTTGAAAGGCACTACTTACTACAAATGGTGGCTTGGGTCCTTTGGCTTGAAAGGCACTACTTACTGCAAATGGTGGCTTGGGTCCTTTGGCTTGAAGTTGAAAGGCACCACTTACTGCAAATGGTGGCATGAAGTTGAAAGGCACTACTTACTACAAATGGTGGCTTGGGTGCTTTGTCTCTGCATGATGGGGGAGGGAGAGGTCATGACTGTCTGAGCTGTGAAATGGAATGAAACTGCACTTGAATTTGGCGGCCTTGCATCCTGCTTGAAGTGGTATGAAACTGCACTGAATTTGGTGGCCTTGGATCTGGCTTGGAGTGGTATGAAACTGCACTTGAATTCGGTGGCCTTTGACCCTGCTCATAGTGGTAAGAAACTGCACTTGAATTTGGTAGCCTTGCATCCTGCTTGAAATGGAATTTCAAGGAATAGTCATGAGTCAACTGCCAGCCCACCAGCCGTGAGTGAGCTGCCAGCACATCAGGTTTGAGGGACTGAGCTGCCACCTCAAGAACCCATACCAGCACTCCAGAAAGCCCCCCCCACTGGCCACTGAATTCCGCTGTATCTCTAAAACTAAAAAAATCTAAAACCAAAACAAAACCAGAAGACATAGGTTTAAGGTGAAGGGGAAGTGGTTTAAGAGGAATCTGGGGGATAACTTTTTCACACAAAGGGTGATGGGTGTATGGAACGAGCTGACAGAGGAGATAGTTGGGGCAGGGACTATCACAACATTAAAGAAACAATTAGACCAGCACATGGATATGTACTGTGCTGTTCTGTTGATGAAGATGTTTATTGATCCCTGGCATTCCCCTGCTTCAGTTGAGTTTAGTTTAGTACCGGTACAATGAACGGCTTTTATTCAGACCCTCTCCCGTCAAAGAAAAGACTATACATAATTACAATCGAGCTGTCCGCGTTGCACAGATAAAGGTTAAAGGAAAGAAATGTACTGCAAGATAAAGTATAATGAAGTCCTCATCAAGATTGTTCAGTCTCCAAGGAGGTTAGGACCGCACTAGCTGATTATGCCGTCAACAATCAGCTACTAATGATGAGGGCACGATTGTTGTTCACCTGGTTATCAGTCTCTCCCCTGTACTCTGACTCATCGTTACTCATGATACATTCAGCAATGATGGTATCGTTCATGAGTCCATAAGTGTTAGGAGCAGAATTAGGCCAGTTGGTCCATCAAGTCTACTCCGCCATTCAGTCATGGCTGATCTATTTCTCCCTCCTAACCCCATTCACCTGCCTTCTCCCCATAACCCCTGATCCTATCGAAACATATAACATTCTTAAGAGATTGGACAGGCTTGATGCAGGCAAAATGTTCTCGATGTTGGGGGCGTCCAGATCCAAGGTTCACAGTTTAATAATAAGGAAGGGGTTAGCCATTTAGGACTGAGATGAGTAAAAACCTTTTCTCCCAGAGCTGTGAATCTGTGGAATTCTCTGCCAGAAGGCAAAGGCCAATTTGATGTTTTCAAGTTAGATTTACTGGAGCCCTCCTCTAATTGTCCCATTTACTAGTGCCCTCCCCTAATTCACCATTTACTGGTGCCCTCCACTAATTCACCATTTACTGGTGCCCTCCCCTAATTCCCCCATTTACTAGTGCCCTCCCCTAATTCACCATTTACTGGTGCCCTCCCCTAATTCACCATTTACTGGTGCCCTCCCCTAATTCACCTTTAGTGGTGCCCTCCCCTAATTCACCTGTCTACTACCTGATCTGGTTGCTCAACCATCCACTGACCTTTCCTTCTTGGGCCTTCCCCATTGTCAGAATGAGGCCCAGCGCAAATCGGAGGAACAGGACCAGTTGCTCAGCACTTTAACCTCCTCCCATTCCCAATCTGATTTTTCTGTCCTGGGACCTCCATTGTCAGAGTGAGGCCCAGCGCAAATAGGAGGAACAGCACCTCATATTTCGCTTGGGTAGTTTACACCCCAGCGGTATAAACATGGACTTCTCTAACTCCTGGTCGCCCTTGCTTTCTCCCTCCATCACTTCCTGCTTCCCAGTTCTCCCACTAGTATTCCTGTCTCCTACATTCTTTCTTTGTCCCGCCCCCTCCCCTGACATCAGTCTGAAGAAGGGTTTCGCCAATTTCTTCTCTCCATAGATGCTGCTGAGTTACTCCAGCATTTTGTGTCTACCTAAAAACTCATACTACTGGAAACACCATGGTAGGTCAGGCAGCATCTGTGGAATGAGAAATTAAGTTAAGGTCTCAGTTTGAAGATCCTGGGAAAGAAAGAAAATAAGTTGGTCTTAAGTAGAGAGGGTGATGGAGCCACCAACACATCTGCAGCAAGAAGCATCTGCAGAACATTTAAGAATCAACCACATTCGAGCCCCGAGAATCACATGTAGACTCCAGGCCTGATAAGGAGAGGAAAGGTCCTGCATAGTCATAGATTGTTACAGCGTGGAAACAGGCCTAACTTCCTCTGGCAGCTTGTTCCATACACCCATCATCCTTTGTGTTCCCCCGCACATTCTTATTAAATAATTTCCCTCCTCACCTTAAACCAATGTCCTCTGGTTCTCAATACTCCTACTCTGGGCAAGACTGACTAATACAACCAATAAATCTCAATCTAATTTTTTTAAAGTAAAGGTTGTCTTAAATGATGTTAACGTCACTGGCAAGACCAACTCTAATTGTCCTTGAGGATGTGGTGGTGAAGTGCCTTCCCAGAGTCATAGTCATAGTGATACAGTGTGGAAATAGGCTCTTCACCCCAACTTGCCCACACCGACTAACATGTTCCAGCCACCTCGTCCTGCCTTCCCCCGTTTGGCCCATATCTCTCCAAACCTGTCCTATCCATGTACCTGTCTAACTGTTTCTTAACATGGTGTAATAGTCCCTGCCTCAACTACCTCCTCTGGCAGCTTGTTCTATACCCCCCCACTCTTTGTGTGAAAATGTTACCCCTCAGATTCCTATTAAATCTTTTCCTCTTCACCTTAAACCTATGTCCTCTGATCCTCGATTCACCTACACTGGGCAAGCCACTTTGTGCATCTACCTGATCTAGAAGTCCAGAACTATGGGTCACAGTTTAAGGATAAGAGGGAAGTATTTTAGGACCGAAAATCATTTTTTACACAGTGGTGAATCTGTGGAATTCTCTGCCACAGAAGGTAGTTGAGGCCAGTTCATTGGCTATATTTAAGAGGGAGTTAGATGTGGCCCTTGTGGCTAAAGGGATCAGGGAGTATGGAGAGAAGGCAGGGATTGGATACTGAGTTGGATGATCAGCCATGATCATATCGAATGGCGGTGCAGGCTCGAAGGGCCGAATGGCCTACTTCAACTCCCATTTTCTATGTTTCTATTCCTCTCTTGATTTTATACACCTCTATAAGATCACCCCTCAGCCTCCTGCACTCCAAGGAATAGAGCCCTTCCCTGAAGGCCAGCAGAGAAAAAGATGGGTTTTTAATTACAGTTGTGTTCACCCGTACAAAGGTTAGCTTCTCCTTCCAGATTTAGAAACATAATAAAATAGAAACTAGATGCAGGAGTAGGCCATTTGGCTCTTCGAGCCAGCACTACCAGATTCAACTTTAATTGTCATTGTCAGTGTACAGTACAGAGACAACGAAATGCAGTTAGCATCTCCCTGGAAGAGCGAGATGATTGGCAGTCATCGAGGTACATTGTTGAGTAGAGTGACAGCCGCAGGGAAGAAGCTGTTCCTGGACCTGCTGGTCCGGCAACGGAGAGACCTGTAGCGCCTCCCGGATGGTAGGAGGGTAAACAGTCCATGGTTGGGGTGAGAGCAGTCCTTGGCGATGCTGAGCGCCCTCCGCAGACAACACTTGCTTTGGACAGACTCAATGGAGGGGAGCGAGGAACCGGTGATGCGTTGGGCAATTTTCACCACCCTCTGCAGTGCTTTCCGGTCGGAGACAGAGCAGTTGCCATACCATACTGTGATACAGTTGGTAAGGATGCTCTCGATGGTGCAGCGGTAGAAGTTCACCAGAATCTGAGGAGACAGATGGACCTTCTTCAGATTCCTCAGGAAGAAGAGACGCTGGTGAGCCTTCTTGATCAGAGTTGAGGTATTGTGGGTCCAAGAGAGGTCATCGGAGATGTTGACCCCCAGGAACCTGAAGCTGGAAACACGTTCCACCTCTGTCCCGTTGATGTGGATGGGGACGTTGATCAGCGTTCAATATGATCATTGCTGATCATCCAGAATCAGTACGCTGTTACTGCTTTCTCCCCATATCCCTTGATACCGTTAGCCCTAAGAGCTATATCTAACTCTCTCTCGAATACATCATCACACATTTGTTTCATTAACGTGTTTAAATTCTCCAGCTGTAGTGACATTGAAATTCATATCTCCAGATTAATATCTCAAGCCTCTGGACATCAGTCCATTAGCTTAACCATGCACCATCATATCTTTAAAACAGTAAATTCACTCATCCTTTTTGTTATGGACGATGATACAATGGATCCAGCACAGTTTGCTTTTTCAATTTAATTCATAATCCTTTAATACTATGTAACTATTGAAAGACTTAAAGGGAATAGTAGGTTAATATTCTGACAACCTTACTGGAATTGGGGTCACAAAATTCACATTGGTCACTTAATTTGGCAGCAAATTGGTAGTGTTGCTCCCTTACAGTGCCGGAGACCCGGGTTCGATACCGACTACGGGTGCTGTCTGCATGGAGTTAGTACGTTCTCCCCGTGACCGCGTAGGTTTTCTCCGGGTGCTCCACAGTTTCCTCCCACATTCCAAATACGTGCAGGTTTATAGGTTAAGTGGCTTCTATGCATTGTCCCTGATGTGAAGGATAGAATTAGTTTGAACGGGTGATCGCTGGTCAGCATAGACTCCGTGGGCCAAAGGGCCTGTTTCCAAGCTGAATTCCCTTAACTAATTGGATGTCGATGGACCTAAACATCAGGAGAGTAAGACGATAATAATATTAAGTAATTCTTCATATCTCTCATTCCCCTCTCCACTGACTCTCAGTCTGAAGAAGGGTCTCGACCCGAAGCATCGTCTATTCCTTTCCTCCCGAGATGCTGCCTGACCTGCTGAGGTACTCCAGTGGTTTGTGTCTATCAGTAATAATGTTACATCTCTATCCCCTTTCCCTATTACAGAGGAATTACAAGAGGATTTTTTGTTGTACCAGTGTGCAGGAACTGCCCAATGCTATTATCAGTCACTCCATCAGTTGTTTCGGTCGTGGCAATATGTATTATCCTGCACTCTTGCTTACTCTGCCTTGTTGTGCCTGGAGATAAGCCTCGATCCGAGGCATCACAGACTGCAGCTCAGTGACTTCACACGGTCCGGGAATGTGCTACCTTTACATATTTGATCTGGTGCGTTGATATCGCTGTTGTTAGCAGAAACACTTGTTAGTGGATGCTGTGTAAGAACTGACACTGCAATCCAAATGCATTGATTGTCGTTGCTCTGTGTTTTGCACCTTATGGCATGGTGATATGCCTGGAATAATAAAGAGATCGGCAGTTCGTCCTTGCCTTTAATTTTTTACTCTTTTTACGAAGCCAAAGAAAACCGCAAGAAATTATTTTAAAACAAATACTTGAATGAAAACCCTCTTATCACCCATAATCATTTTTACAAATGTTATGTGGAGATTACTGGTGAGAATAAGATGTAGTAAAAAAGTAAAGTAAACTATCCTTTATTGTCATTCAGACCTTCCAGTCTGAACGAAATTTCGTGCCTTGCAGTCATACATATAATAAAATAACAAAACACCCAATAAACACAAATTTAACATCCACCACAGTGAGTTCACCAGGCACCTCCTCACTGTGACGGAAGGCAAAAGTCTTAAAGTCTAGTGACCATCTCCGAGTGGTTTATTCAACAGAGAAATATGTGGGTCTGAAGAAGGGTCTCAGACAGAAATGTCACCTATTCTGTCTGACCCGCTGAGTTACTCTGGCATGTTGTGCCTATCTTCAGTGTAAACCAGCATCTGCAGTTCCTTCCTACACAATATGAAGCATATGCCTGGAATCATGTAAAACGAGGTTAGAACAGCTGACATCCTCCTGAACAGAACCTGTTGACAGTTTGATTGTTCGGAGACCATCGTTACTGACACGAGGGATATTTTAATTCCAGATTTACTTAATTAACTATATATAGAAACTCCTCAGCTGCCGGGATGGAATTTCAAATCACGTCTCCATATCGCCAGTCCTGGCCTGCAGATTGCCGTAATAGAAACAGCTCCACGTTGACAAGCTGTGTTGATTTGGAAGTAAATCACTGCTCCTTCATTGTCACCAGAATACAATCTTGTAGTTCACTGCAGCAATATCTTCAGCAGAGCACCGCACTGTGTAAGCATACCATGAAATCATAGTCATAGAATCACACAGCACTGATTGTTCAGCCCAACACATCCACGCTGACCAAGATGCCCCATTTAAACTAGTTCCATTTGCCTGCATTTCCCTCTGAACTTATCCTATGCATGTACCTGAACAAGTGTCTTTTTAAGTGCTGCAGCAACTCAGCGGGTCAGGCAGCATCTCTGGAGAAAAAGGATGGGTGATGTTTCGTGTCGGGACCCTTCTTCAGTGACTTCAGGAGAGTTCTTCTTATGTGTCTTTTAAATGCTGCTATAATACCTGCCTCAATAACATTGAATGAATGATTGAAAGAATGAATGAATGAATGAATGAATGAATGAATGAATGAATGAATGAATGAATGAATGAATGAATGAATGAATGAATGAATGAATGAATGAATGAATGAATGATTGAATGAACAATACTTTATGAATAATGCATTCACTGCATTCTCTGGTAGCTCGTTCCATCTTCCTCTTTCATGCCTTTATGCTATATAGTTGCTCGCCACTGCTGTACATATCGTTGCTCTATTGGAGTGTTAAGTGCAAGGTCTGCAGTAGTACATGGATTATCCAGCAATGGGAATTGCTGTAGGTGTTACATTGTCTGGGTCTGTGTGCCACAGTCACACGTTGTTGTACCCTCGATGTAGCCCCATTGTCACCCTTGACCACCCGACCCCGGTTCGCAGCCGGTTGAGACATCTCCAGTTCAGCCAGTGTTCATCAGCACCTAGTGGTAAGCGCACTGCTGCTGGTATGTGCCCATCTTGGTGGAAATAGGGACAGTGGCGAGTCTGTTCTTCCACATCTGGAGGCGAGCTTCAGTTGGTGTTGATTTTGTTTCCAATGGGGCGACGCTGGTTTGGAAACTCTTACGGGGTTTTAACCGCCTAGGAGGGGGTCACACGGTTGTACAATGGGTGTCTATCGTCTGTCAGTTGCTTCAGACGCTCTGTCCTACTTGCAACAGCTCTCCTGATGTCTGGGGGAGCGATGCCAGCCAGTAGGTAGACGTTGTCTATGTCCGTAGATCGGAGGCAACCAGTGATGATACGGCAGCTGGTGTTCAAGGATGGAGTCGATCTTCTTTGCATGTGTAGATCTCTCCCAAGCAGGGCAGGCCTATTCTCCAGCGGAAAAGCATAGTGCTAAGGCTGTGATACGTACTGTTGTTGGTTTTGGCACCCCATTTGGTGGTGGTGACTTTATTCAATATGTATTTAAGAAGGAACTGCAGATGCTGGAAAATCTAAGGTACACAAAAAAGCTGGAGAAACTCAGCGGGTGCAGCAGCATCTATGGAGCGAAGGAAATAGGCAACGTTTCGGGCCGAAACATTGCCTATTTCCTTCGCTCCATAGATGTTGCTGCACCCGCTGAGTTTCTCCAGCTTATTCAATATGTAGTTGCTTGTTCCATACACCACCATCCTCTGAGTGAAAAAGTTGCCCCCCTAGTTCCTATTAAATGTTGCCCTCTCACCTTAAATCTGTGTCCTCTGGTTCGTGGTTCTTCCACCCTGGGTGCAGTCACAGTGAGAACATGCAAACTCCAGCAGACAGTACCAGAGATTAGGATTGAACCCAGGACTCTGGAGATATGAGGCATCAGCATCCCCTGCTGCTCCACAGTGTTACCACAATGTAATGTCAAGAAGGGGTCACAGTTTAAGGATAAAGGGGAAATCTTTTAGGACCGAGATGAGGAAAACATTTTTCACACAGAGAGTGGTGAGTCTCTGGAATTCTCTGCCACAGAAGGTAGTTGAGGCCAGGTGATTGGCTATATTTAAGAGGGAGTTAGTTGTGGCCCTTGTGGCTAAAGGGATCAGGGGGTATGGAGAGAAGGCAGGTACAGGATACTGAGTTGGATGATCAGCCATGATCATATTGAATGGCGGTGCAGTCTCGAAGGGCCGAATGGCCTACTCCTGCACCTATTTTCTACGTTTCTATGTTTCTAAGGGTCTTGTACTGCATGTTCTCCCGAGATACTGTGTCCCTTTGTGTATCAACAAGCATCGGCAGTTCTTTGTCACTACTCCACGTACTGTAATTCCTGTGAATCAGTTCAGCCCCGGATCAGAGCTATTCCCTTCTTGTGCAGCTATGACACTGAAATGTAAATGCCATGACTTATTTATAAGGATCATTACCAGCATTTGTTGCCCAATTAGCCTTGTCCACATCATTGGGAAAGTGAAAGACACTTTGCTGGGGCTGTCAAGTGATGTTCAGTTGCCCCCTGACCCACCATTCAGGCTCAATTAAGATCCCTGAGCTCCAGACTGCTTACCAGTTTTGTCCCCTGCATACATGCAGATGCTAATTGAGCAAAGAAGAGGCAATGGAACGTTCAGCTGAGTATTATTTCTGATGTAATGCTGGGACTTTATAAAGCGCTGGTCAGACCGCATTCGGATTATATTGTGAGCAGTTTCGGACCTCACAACTGAGGAACGATATGCTGCTGCTGGAGAGGATCCACAGGAGGTTTACGACAAAGATCCCAGGGATGATTGGGTTAACATATGATGAGCATTTGAAGACAGGTCAGGTCAGGTGTGGGGGAGTTCCATGTAATCCTCCAAATCTGAGGAAGGACATTATTGCCATAGAGGGAGTGCAGAGAAGGTTCACCAGACTGATTCCTGGGATGTCAGGACTGTCTTATGAAGAAAGACTGGATAGACTTGGTTTATACTCTCTAGAATTTAGGAGATTGAGAGGGGATCTTATAGAAACTTACAAAATTCTTAAGGGGTTGGACAGGCTAGATGCAGGAAGATTGCTCCCGATGTTGGGGAAGTCCAGGACAAGGGGTCACAGCTTAAGGATAAGGGGGAAATCCTTTAAAACCGAGATGAGAAGAACTTTTTTCACACAGAGAGTGGTGAATCTCTGGAACTCTCTGCCACAGAGGGTAGTCGAGGCCAGTTCAATGGCTATATTTAAGAGGGAGTTAGATGTGGCCCTTGTGGCTAAGGGGATCAGAGGGTATGGAGAGAAGGCAGGTACGGGATACTGAGTTGGATGATCAGCCATGATCATATTGAATGGCGGTGCAGGCTCGAAGGGCCGAATGGCCTACTCCTGCACCTAATTTCTATGTTTCTATGTTTCTAATCCCGTGCTACCTGCTCCATGGTCGGATAGTCGGAGACTAAACCGTCTCCCCCACCTGGTTTTGCCAGGTGAGGAGGGGGCTGTGGACCCCCAGCAAGACCCAAAACAAGACCTGTCAAAGGGCGGATGAGCTCCTAGAATTTGCAATCACTGTCGTACATAGCATTGTAAGGAACGATGACAAAGCACACACACACACCAAAATCCTATACTTCCAGCGGCGGAAGTCCGCAGGAACTGGAGGACAGAGATGTGTGGTGCGTCCGTCACCGTTCCTGTTGGAAATCAGCACCACTGCGTCGCTAATGTTTTCACCGATGATGAATGAATGAATTGACGTCACTGGGCCTGTACTCACTGGAGTTTAGAAGAATGAAGGGGACCTCATTGAAACGTACCAAATAGTGAAAGGCTTTGATACAGTGGATTTGGGGAGGATGTTTCCACTAGATTCAGATTCAGATTCAGATTCAAACTTTATTGTCATTGTGCAGTGTACAGTACAGAGACAATGCAATGCAGTTAGCATCTCACCCAGAAGAGCGAACATAGAATAATGAGCAATAAATATATATAGGTACATACAGTAGTAGTAGTGCAATTTTTCTGGGGGAAGGAGTGTCCGGGGGGGGGGGGGGGTGACTGGCAATCACCAAGGTGCAGAGTTAAGTAGTGTAACAGCCGCAGGGAAGAAGCTGTTCCTGGACCTGCTGGTCCGGCAACGGAGAGACCTGTAGCGCCTCCCGGATGGGAGGAGAGTAAACATAGAAACATAGAAACATAGAAATTAGGTGCAGGAGTAGGCCATTCGGCCCTTCGAGCCTGCACCGCCATTCAATATGATCATGGCTGATCATCCAACTCAGTATCCCGTACCTGCCTTCTCTCCATACCCTCTGATCCCCTTAGCCACAAGTGCCACATCTAACTCCCTCTTAAATATAGCCAATGAACTGGCCTCGACTACCCTCTGTGGCAGAGAGTTCCAGAGATTCACCACTCTCTGTGTGAAAAAAGTTCTTCTCATCTCGGTTTTAAAGGATTTCCCCCTTATCCTTAAGCTGTGACCTCTTGTCCTGGACTTCCCCAACATCGGGAGCAATCTTCCTGCATCTAGCCTGTCCAACCCCTTAAGAATTTTGTAAGTTTCTATAAGATCCCCTCTCAATCTCCTAAATTCTAGAGAGTATAAACCAAGTCTATCCAGTCTTTCTTCATAAGACAGTCCTGACATCCCAGGAATCAGTCTGGTGAACCTTCTCTGCACTCCCTCTATGGCAATAATGTCCTTCCTCAGATTTGGAGACCAAAACTGTACGCAATACTCTAGGTGTGGTCTCACCAAGACCCTGTACAACTGCAGTAGAACCTCCCTGCTCCTATACTCAAATCCTTTTGCTATGAAAGCTAACATACCATTCGCTTTCTTCACTGCCTGCTGCACCTGCATGCCCACTTTCAATGACTGGTGTACCATGACACCCAGGTCTCGCTGCATCTCCCCTTTTCCTAGTCGGCCACCATTTAGATAATAGTTTGCTTTCCCGTTTTTGCCACCAAAATGGATAACCTCACATTTATCCACATTATACTGCATCTGCCAAACATTTGCCCACTCACCCAGCCTATCCAAGTCACCTTGCAGTCTCCTAGCATCCTCCTCACAGCTAACACTGCCCCCCAGCTTAGTGTCATCCGCAAACTTGGAGATATTGCCTTCAATTCCCTCATCCAGATCATTAATATATATTGTAAATAGCTGGGGTCCCAGCACTGAGCCTTGCGGTACCCCACTAGTCACTGCCTGCCATTGTGAAAAGGACCCGTTTACTCCTACTCTTTGCTTCCTGTTTGCCAGCCAGTTCTCTATCCACATCAATACTGAACCCCCAAACAGACTGTGGCTGGGGTGAGAGCAGTCCTTGGCGATGCTGCGCACCCTTCGCAGACATCGCTTGCTTTGGACAGACTCAATGGAGGGGAGTGAGGAACCGGTGATGCGTTGGGCAATTTTCACCACCCTCTGCAGTACTTTCCGGTCGGAGACAGAGCAGTTGCCATACCATGCTGTGATACAGTTGGTAAGGATGCTCTCGATGGTGCAGCGGTAGAAGTTCACCAGAATCTGAGAAGACAGATGGACCTTCTTCAGTCTCCTCAGGAAGAAGAGACGCTGGTGAGCCTTCTTGACCAGTGTTGAGGTATTGTGGGTCCAAGAGTGGGAGAGTCTAGGACCAGATGCCCTAACCTCAGAATAAAAAGACGTACCTTTAGAAAGGAGATGAGGAGGCATTCCTTCAGTCAGAGGGTGGTGAATCTGCGGAATTCATTGCCATAGAAGGCTGGGGAGGCCAGGCCAATGGATATTGTTAAGGTGGAGGTTGATAGATTCTTGATTAATAAGGGTGTCAGGGTTAAGGGTTGTGGGGACAAAACAGAAGAATGGGATTGAGAGGGATCAACCATAATTGAATAGCAGAGTGGCATTGATGGGCCGAATGGCTTATTTCTACTATCTTTTATGAACTTAATAATTATACCAGTTTGACCTGATCAAACAGGTCAACAGTGTTTGAAGGGGAATCTCCTTTGTTTAACAGGGCTTGATGAGTTTTTCTCTTGTGGCTGTACGGTCATAGTCAGATTAAAAACCTTGACTTTAAAAAATAATTGTTGGCCGTGTTTAATATCCCAGCTCAGCATGAGGCACATAACAACAAGCGTTTGAAAACCGTCAGCTAGTGGAACTCTTCAAAAGTAGCAACCTTGGCTGCCTCAATCCTGGGTTCATCCTCAGAAGACGGGAAATATTAATACTTAGTTTCTTGTAGGAAACGTCAGCTCTTCAAAAACTGATCGAGCTAGAACTTAACCCATCAGAGGTGAGAGGAGCAAACTTTAAAGAAGATGTGCGGGGCAACCTTGTTAGATAGAGGATGTTGAGTGGCTGCAAGGCGCTGAGTCAGTGCACAAGTAGGTTAACCTATGAAGAGTGTTTAAGAAGGAACTGCAGATGCTGGAAAATCGAAGGTAGACAAATATGCTGGAGAAACTCAGCGGGTGCAGTAGCATCTATGTGGCGAAGGAAATAGGCAATGTTTCGGGCCGAAACCCTTCTTCAGACTGACCTATGATGAGTGTTTGTCGGCACTGGGCCTGTACTCGCTGGAGCTTAGAAGGATGAGGGGACACCTCATTGAAATGTACGGAATAGTGAAAGGCTTGGTTAGAGTGGTTGTGGAGAGGATGTTTCCACTAGTGGGAGAGGCCAGGACTAGAGGTCATAGCGTCAGAATTAAAGGATGAGGTCGAGGAGAAATTTCTTTAGTCTGAGGGTGGTGAATCTGTGGAATTCTTTGCCACAGTAGGCTGTAGATGCCAAGTTAGTAGATATTTTTAAGGCAGAGGTAGATAGATGTTTGATTAGTATGAGGGGCATGGGGAGAAGGCAGGAGAATGGCGTTAGGAGGGAGAGATAGATCAGCCATGTTTAAATGGCGGAGTACACTTAATGGGCCGAATGGCCTAATTCTACTACTATCACTTATGACCTTATGACCTTATGACAAGAGTTGCTACGTTTTAGGCATCCTTTAAGCCCTACATTTCTTTTAGAATCATGTTGGCCATAAAGACGCATTGTCCTGGCAGCGTCAATGGGTTGATGTTGGAGGGGCTGCATCCGTTATTGTACAATATCTAGCTGGTGAATTTATCCGTGTGGATATCTTATGTGGAATAACATATGACATTGATGGAATAGATGGGATAAAACGGTTTTCACTGGTTGGACTGTCAGTAAGCCAGAGATCAGAGATTTAAGGTGAAAAATCATGTCCTTAGATATGCAACTATTCATGTGTAAAATCAAGTCACAAATGCAATGAGGATGTTATGCTCTGGAGGCATTAAGTGTGGTAGAAGCAGAGTCGATAGTAACCTGCAGGAGGAGCAAGCTTTGTAAACATGAAGGTGGATGTGGAAGGCGAGAAAAATGGTTTGAAACCCCTTTCAGAGAACTAGCCACTAATGGTTGCATGGATTTGTATGGATTATTAATTGTAATAACTCTGCAGGGAAGGAAATGGATATTCATAAGTTCATAAGCGATAGCGGAAGCAGAATTAGGCCATTCAGCCCATCAAGTCTACTCTGCCATTTAATCATGGCTGATCTACTCTCCCTCCTAGCCCCATTCACCTGCCTTCTCCCCATAACCCCTGACACCCTGACATCTTTGCATCCCTAATTTGACTGCAAATTCAACAGAAAAGAAAATATGTTCACTGTTCCATTATATGTTCCGTATGTCCAAATATGTTCCATTATAAAAGGACTGGACAAGCTAGATGCAGGAAAAATGTTCCCAATGTTGGGCGAGTCCAGAGCCAGGGGCCACAGTCTTAGAATAAAGGGGAGGTCATTTAAGACGGAGGTGAGAAAAAACTTTTTCACCCAGAGAGTTGTGAATTTATGGAATTCCCTGCCACTGAGGGCAGTGGAGGCCAAATCACTGGATGGATTTAAGAGAGAATTAGATAGAGCTCAAGGGGCTAGTGGAGTCAAGGGATATGGGGAGAAGGCAGCACGTGTTATTGATAGGGGACGATCAGCCATGATCACAATGAATGGCAGTGCTGGCTCGAAGGGCCGAATGGCCTCCTCCTGCATCTATTTTCTATGTTTCTATGTTTCTATTCAGCAATTAGCAAGCAAAATTGTTCACAGATTAAAAATTAGTTTCTTTTGTCTATAGGATGGAACCAATGTGAAATTAGAGTGATCAGAGACATTATTGAAGGAAACTAGTACCTGGTAATGTATCAATAAACCACAAATAGGCTCAGTACCATAACTTGAATTAAATTACAAAATCCAATCCCTTTAATTCCCAGCAGTATTCTCCGGCTCTTATGATTTCTTTTCATTTGTTAATTGTTTCCACAACATAACACGAGACATCTGGAGACGCAATCGTGATGAAGTACCAAGTGAGACCATATACTTCCAGTGAAAAGAAATTGTGAGTTTTATTATTTTATAATGTGATCATGATTTATGAAACATACCTTGGGGAATGCACACCACTCTGTACAATGTTTTCGTGAGGAAGATTGAAAACGTCTTGCAATCCGGGGTTTCATTAAAGGCTGCAAGCTGTGGAGAATTCCTCTCCATTTTCCAGCACTGGAAAGGAATTACACATTAATTGAATCTAATTGCAACTGCCTTCGCATTCTTTGGAAGTAATTTCATCGCAGTCTCCAATTTCTGAAAATTATGCGTCCGTTCTTCCCCTTATAATACTCACTATATTTGTAATGTTGGATTAATTAGCACCTCAGCCCCCAATGTGAGCCCCATCCCCCTGTAATCTCAATTGTCCAAACCACTGGCGGTGAGGTACCATCCATTCAGGAGGAAGGGAAGCATTATTGCAATGAGAAAAGAACAAGTGTATCATGGCACGTAGCAATGGAGCAGCACAGTGGCACAGTGATAGAGTTGCTGCATTACAGCGCCAGAGACCCGGGTTCGATCCTGACCAGGGGGTGCTCGTTTGTACTGAGTTTGTACCTTCTCCCCGTGACCAGCGTGGGTTTATGTCTAGCATCTCCCGTTTCCTCCCACATTCCAAAGACGTACAGATTTGTAGATTAAATGGCTGGGTGAAATTGTAAATCATCTTTGGTGTGTGCAGGATAGTGTTAACTGTGCGGGGATCGCAGGCCGGAGCGGATTCGGTGGGCCGAAGGTCCGGTTTCCGCGCTGTATCTCTAAACTAAGCTAAACTAAACAAAGCCACAAAAGCAATGACAATTCATAAAATGATACAACAGAAAAACAAGCCATTTGGACTAGTATGGCCTGATTGATGACCAATCAAAAGAGCTCTTAATTTTCCTGTTTCTTCCATATCTATCGATATCCATCAATCATTTCATATCTGTGTCTTTAGGCACTTGGCCCACCTGATAATGAAAATAGTTTATTATGTAAATGCAAATACTGCAGATGCTGGGCTAACAAAGTTTCAACAATATGAAACTTTAACTCCATTGCGTTGCAGTAGTAGAGTTGCTGCCTTTCAGCGCCAGAGACCCGGGTTCGATCCTGATTACGTGTGCTCTCTGTACGGAGTTTGTACGTTCTCCCTGTGTCCACATGAGTTTTCTCCGGTTGATCCGGTTTCCTCCCACACTCAAACGACCTACAGGTTTGTACGCTGATTGGTTTTGATAAGTTGTAATTTAAAAAATGGCCCGTGTGTGTAGGGGTAGTGCTAGTGTGTGGGGTGATCGCTGGTCGACATGGACTCAATGGGCCGAAGAGCCTGTTCCCGCGTTGTATTTCTAAAGTCTCTCCATGCCCATATACACTGCCCGAACTTCTAAGTATTTCTAGCATTCTATGTCTTTATTTCTTGTTACTTATTCCACATGCCCTTTGTTACTATTCACATGAACCTTCCATTTCTCTCATGTATCCAAGTAATTAAATTCTCCTCAGATATATTTTACCAGAAACCAGATGGCATTGCACCCATTTTTCAGTGCTAATCATATTCATAGAGTGATACGATGTGGAAAGAGGCCCTTCGGCCCAACTTGCCCACACCGGCCAACATGTCCCAGCTACACTAGTCCCTCCCACCTGCCCATATCCCTCCAAACCTCTCCTATCCATGTACCTGTCTAACAGTTTCTTAAACGTTGGGATAGTCCCAGCCTCAACTACAAACTACTACTCAGCCTCAAACCGGGTCAGGTCAGGGAGAGTTTCCCCCGCCAAGGGTAGACAATAGACAATAGACAATAGGTGCAGGAGTAGGCCATTCGGCCCTTCGAGCCAGCACTGCCATTCAATGTGATCATGGCTGATCATCCCCAATCAGTACCCCGATCCTGCCTTCTCCCCATATCCCCTGACTCCACTATTTTTAAGAGCCCTATCTAGCTCTCTCTTGAAAGCATCCAGAGAACCTGCCTCTACCATAGAAACATAGAAACATAGAAATTAGGTGCAGGAGTAGGCCATTCGGCCCTTCGAGCCTGCACCGCCATTCAATATGATCATGGCTGATCATCCAACTCAGTATCCCGTACCTGCCTTCTCTCCATACCCTCTGATCCCCTTAGCCACAAGGGCCACATCTAACTCCCTCTTAAATATAGCCAATGAACTGGCCTCGACTACCCTCTGTGGCAGGGAGTTCCAGAGATTCACCACTCTCTGTGTGAAAAAAGTTCTTCTCATCTCGGTTTTAAAGGATTTCCCCCTTATCCTTAAGCTGTGGCCCCTTGCCCTGGACTTCCCCAACATCGGGAGCAATCTTCCTGCATCTAGCCTGTCCAACCCCTTAAGAATTTTGTAGGTTTCTATAAGATCCCCTCTCAATCTCCTAAATTCTAGAGAGTATAAACCAAGTCTATCCAGTCTTTCTTCATAAGACAGTCCTGACATCCCAGGAATCAGTCTGGTGAACCTTCTCTGCACTCCCTCTATGGCAATAATGTCCTTCCTCAGATTTGGAGACCAAAACTGTACGCAATACTCCAGGTGTGGTCTCACCAAGACCCTGTACAACTGCAGTAGAACCTCCCTGCTCCTATACTCAAATCCTTTTGCTATGAAAGCTAACATACCATTCGCTTTCTTCACTGCCTGCTGCACCTGCATGCCCACTTTCAATGACTGGTGTACCATGACACCCAGGTCTCGCTGCATCTCCCCTTTTCCTAGTCGGCCACCATTTAGATAATAGTCTGCTTTCCTGTTTTTGCCACCAAAATGGATAACCTCACATTTATCCACATTATACTGCATCTGCCAAACATTTGCCCACTCACCCAGCCTATCCAAGTCACCTTGCAGTCTCCTAGCATCCTCCTCACAGCTAACACTGCCCCCCAGCTTAGTGTCATCCGCAAACTTGGAGATATTGCCTTCAATTCCCTCATCCAGATCATTAATATATATTGTAAATAGCTGGGGTCCCAGCACTGAGCCTTGCGGTACCCCACTAGTCACTGCCTGCCATTGTGAAAAGGACCCGTTTACTCCTACTCTTTGCTTCCTGTTTGCCAGCCAGTTCTCTATCCACATCAATACTGAACCCCCAATGCCCTGTGCTTTGAGTTTGTATACTAATCTCTTATGTGGGACCTTGTCGAAAGCCTTCTGGAAGTCCAGACACACCACATCCACTGGTTCTCCCCTATCCACGCTACTAGTTACATCCTCGAAAAATTCTATAAGATTCGTCAGACATGATTTACCTTTCGTAAATCCATGCTGACTTTGTCCAATGATTTCACCACTTTCCAAATGTGCTGCTATCCCATCTTTAATAACTGACTCTAGCAGTTTCCCCACTACCGATGTTAGACTAACTGGTCTGTAATTCCCCGTTTTCTCTCTCCCTCCCTTCTTAAAAAGTGGGGTTACGTTTGCTACCCGCCAATCCTCAGGAACTACTCCAGAATCTAAAGAGTTTTGAAAGATTATTACTAATGCATCCACTATTTCTGGAGCTACTTCCTTAAGTACTCTGGGATGCAGCCTATCTGGCCCTGGGGATTTATCGGCCTTTAATCCATTCAATTTACCCAACACCACTTCCCGGCTAACCTGGATTTCACTCAATTCCTCCAACTCCTTTGACCCACGGTCCCCTGCTATTTCCGGCAGATTATTTATGTCTTCCTTAGTGAAGACGGAACCAAAGTAGTTATTCAATTGGTCCGCCATATCCTTGTTCCCCATGATCAACTCACCTGTTTCTGACTGCAAGGGACCTACATTTGTTTTAACTAATCTCTTTCTTTTCACATATCTATAAAAACCTTTGCAGTCAGTTTTTATGTTCCCTGCCAGTATTCTTTCATAATCTATTTTTCCTTTCCTAATTAAGCCATTTGTCCTCCTCTGCTGGTCTCTGAATTTCTCCCAGTCCTCCGGTATGCTGCTTTTTCTGGCTAATTTGTACGCATCATCCTTCGCTTTGATACTATCCTTGATTTCCCTTGTTATCCACGGATGCACTACCTTCCCTGATTTATTCTTTTGCCAAACTGGGATGAACAATTTTTGTAGTTCATCCATGCAGTCTTTAAATGTCTTCCATTGCATATCCACCGTCAACCCTTTTAGAATTAATTGCCAGTCAATCTTGGCCAATTCACGTCTCATACCCTCAAAGTTACCTTTCTTTAAGTTCAGAACCATTGTTTCTGAATTAACAATGTCACTCTCCATCCTAATGAAGAACTCAACCATATTATGGTCACTCTTGCCCAAGGGGGCACGTACAACAAGACTGCTAACTAACCCTTCCTCATTACTCAATACCCAGTCTAAAATAGCCTGCTCTCTCGTTGGTTCCTCTACATGTTGATTTAGATAACTATCCCGCATACATTCCAAGAAATCCTCTTCCTCAGCACCCCTGCCAATTTGATTCACCCAATCTATATGTAGATTGAAGTCACCCATTATAACTGTTTTGCCTTTGTCGCACGCATTTCTAATTTCCTGTTTGATACCATCTCCAACTTCACTACTACTGTTAGGTGGCCTGTACACAACACCCACCAGCGTTTTCTGCCCCTTAGTGTTTCGCAGCTCTACCCATACCGATTCCACTTCCTCCAAACTAATGTCCTCCCTTTCCATTGTGTTAATCTCCTCTCTAATCAGCAATGCTACCCCACCTCCTTTTCCTTTCTCTATCCCTCCTGAATATTGAATATCCCTGGATGTTCAGCTCCCAGCCTTGGTCACCCTGGAGCCATGTCTCCGTGATCCCAACTATATCATAGTCATTAATAGCTATCTGCACATTCAACTCATCCACCTTATTACAAATGCTCCTTGCATTGAGACACAAAGCCTTCAGACTTGTTTTTACAACACTCTTACCCCTTATACAATTATGTTGAAAAGTGGCCCTTTTTGATTTTTGCCCTGGTTTTGTCTGCCTGCCACTTTTACATTTCACCTTGCTGCCTATTGCTTCTACCCTCATTTTACACCCCTCTGTCTCTACGCTCACACATTTAAGAAACCCTTTCCCTTTAACTCCATCCTCCACTATCCCATTCGACACCTCACCCCCCTTATTCAGTTTAAAACCACCCGTGTAGCAGTGGCAAACCTGCCTGCCAGAATGCTGGTCCCACACCTGTTAAGATGCAATCCGTCCCTTTTGTACAGTTCCCCCTTACCCCAAAACAGATCCCAGTGATCTAAGAATCTAAATCCCTGCCCCGTGCACCAGTTCCTCAGCCACACGTTCAGGTCCCGTATCTCTCTGTTCCTGCTCTCGCCAGCACGAGGAACTGGAAGCAAACCGGAGATAACAACCCTGGAGGTCCTGCTTTTCAGCATTTTTCCGAGCTCTCTAAAGTCACGCTGCAGAATATTCATCCCCTTCTTTCCGACATCGTTTGTGCCGACATGCACTACCACTTCCGGATGTTCATCTTCGCCCTTGAGGATTTTCTGCACTCTGTCCATGACATCCTGGATCCTGGCACCAGGAAGGCAGCACACCATCCTCGCATCCCGTCTGTTGCCGCAGAAACCCCTGTCCGTACCTCTCACAATGGAGTCTCCCACTACAATGGCGTTGCCTGCCTTAGGCCTTTTTGGTTCTGGCTCAACAGCCCTATTCGCATCGCAAGCCAGTCCGTCTTCTGTCCCGACAGCTTCTAAGTGGGTGAACCTGTTCACAAGAGGTACAACACCCGGGGATGTTGGCATTCCATGCTTCCCTCCCGTTCTCACTGTCTCCCACCTTCTCTCTTCCAGTACCTTAGGTGTAACAATCGTACTGTAGGACTTGTCGAGGAACGACTCCGTTTCTCGGACGAACCGGAGGTCATCCACTTGCTTCTCCAGTTCCCCAACACGGCCCTTCAGGAGCTCTACCTGGATACACTTCTCGCATTTGTAGCAGCCAGAGGCACCAACGGTGTCCTTGGCCTCCCACATACTGCAAGCATCGCACTGAATCAGCTTGCCTGACATCTCCTTCTTTCGTCTCTACCTCTCAAGCGTATTGCGTGGTCTCCTCTCCTCAGCCGAAGACTCTCGAGCCAAAGACTCACACTTTTCTCACAAGGCCGCTCCTCACTGCCGCTCCCCAAGAGCAGTCTTGCTTAAATTGACTGATAAATTGCCTGAAACATCCTCGTAAATCTTCTCTGTACCCTTTCCAGCTTGACGACATATTTTCTATAACATGTTGCCCAGAACTGAGCACAATCACCATCATCATCGGCAGTCACTCGAAACGAGTATGACTGTCCCCTCCTCTCCATAAGATCGTCTACTTGTGGGTCAGCAGATGTCTGTAGAGGCTGATCTGGGATCCACACACCTTGAGGCAACGTGGGCTGTGGAGACTGGCGGTGGTTGGTAATCGTCGAGCCCCCTTCTCTCTCTCCTTACGGCGCTGTCGCTTTGTCTCTGCGACACGGCGTAGTTCCATTTCGTGATGTGCAGCTCCTTCCTGCATGGATTTCCTCTAGGAGTGCCTGTCCTAGGAGTGCACTGTGCTCCCAGTTGCTCGATGTGATGTGGAATTTTTTTTTCATGCTGTTCTTGATGTTGTCCTTGAAGTGTTTCTTTGGCCCACCTTCCTTCAATTGAGAGTACAGCATTTGTTTAGGTAGACGTGTGTTGGACATGCGGATGACATGGCCAGTCCATCGAAGTTGGTGCTGCATTATTGTGGTGGTGATGCTGGTCAACGTTGGCTTCCTCCAAAACACTGATGTTGGTGCGTTTGTCCTCCCAGCTGATCCTCAGAATCATTCGTAAGGTGCCTGCTGTAGGTGGTCCATGACTCGGCTCCATACAACAGGGTGGAGAGGACAACGGCTCTGTAGACCAGCAGTTTTGTTTGAGCCTTTAGGAAAAGACTCTTTTCCTGAGTCTGACGTAGGCTCCGCTGGCACAACGCAGGCGATGGTTGACCTGAGAGTCTGTCAGCTTTTGAGAAAAGAATGCTGCCAAGGTAGGGGAAGTGGTCAACATTTTCAAGAGTGGTGTCATCCACTTTTATAGTGGGCTGGGTAGATGGCTGGTTGGGTGGAGGTTGATGTAGGACCTGGGTCTTCTTGATATTTAAGGCTAGGTCCATGACTATATGCGTTGGCAAAGGCATTCAGGATGCCCTGGAGGTCTTCTGCAGAGTGTGCTGCAATGACGCAGTCGTCCGCA
Source organism: Amblyraja radiata (assembly GCF_010909765.2). Lineage (NCBI taxonomy): Eukaryota > Metazoa > Chordata > Chondrichthyes > Rajiformes > Rajidae > Amblyraja > Amblyraja radiata. Next base: position 94,172,458 of record NC_045961.1, read on the forward strand.
TACTGAAGCTCCATGATGGCGGTGTTACTGACTTTGCTCTTGGCCTTCAACCTATTAAGGTGGAAGAGCCCATCGTTAGTTCTGTAGAGGATTGGGATCCCCTGTGATCACCTTCCTTTAAGATCTCAGCTGGGATCCCATCTAGACTGGTGGCCTTGTTCTTCTTAAGGTTCTTGATGGCATCTTGAACATCTATCATAGTTGAAGGTTCTTCCATGTCTTCTCTGATGGGACTCTGGGGGATGCGGTGGGTGATGTCTGGTTCAGTTGCGCTGTCAGTTGAGGAGTTCCTGGAAGTGCTCTTTCCATCGGGCGTTAATGGACTCATTGTCCTTCAGCAGTTCTTGTCCGTCTTTTGAGTGCAGGGGTTATAAGCTGCGGTAACTTGAACCTTAGTAGGGCTGAAGAAGCCTCTGGTGTCACCCGAGTCTGCCAGTCTCTGGATTTCCAGAGCCTTATCTGTCCACCAAGAGTTCTGAAGCTCCCTCACCCGGCTCTGGACATTCACCTTTGCTCTGGAGTGAGCCACTCTTTTAGCCTTGCAGGTTACATCATTTTGCCAGGCACGAAAGGCTTTCCTTTTCTTGGAGATGAGCTGTTCTATCGCTGTGTCATTCTCGTCAAACCAGTCCTGGTGTTTTTTGGACTTGCACCCTGCAGTTTTTACTGGTATCAAGGATGGTGGATTTGAGCCGACTCCAGTGCCCTTCAATATCATCAGGATATTCCTATTGGAGGCTTTCCTCAAGAGAAGCCTGAGGTCGCTGCTGGGTGGCAGTCTCCTCCAGGCTTTCAATGGTCAGCCTTGGCCGGATCTGCTTCATTTGAATCCTCCTCTTCCTCTCGATTTTAATGGACATCATGGAGCGGATGAGGCTGATGATCTGTCCAGCAGTCATCTGCATCGATCATGGCCCTTGTGATGTTCCAAATACACAGAACGCCCCCGAGCAGGACCTGGGAAAACCCGTGGGAAGACAATCGTCCCTGTCCCTCAAGAGCCGAGGGAGATGACTCAAGGAGTGGCCTAACCCCCAGAGACTGCCACAGGACCACCCCCCAACCCCCCCCCCCCCCACCCCCGAGAGCCAGAGGCACGATACGGACAGGAGGGTGCATGTGGCGACCAGCCCGGGTTGGTAACCATGCCCGGCACAGGAACGGGCAACCGACCAACAGGTGCAGGGGACGGAGTAGCCAGTGGAGGTACCCTAGACGGAGGGCACCCTCGCTTATGGGGCCGCGCTACCAGCACCGGCCGATCAATGTCAACATGTGTCGACTTTAGCCGCGCAACCGAAACAGTCTCGTGCCGACCCCCCATGTCCAGGATGAATGTAGATGAGCCATGCTCTAGGACTCGGAAGGCACCCTCGTACGGCCGCTGGAGAGGTGCCCGATGAGCAGGAAGATAAACTGGCAGTCCTCCAGAGCAGAGGGAACGTGCGGACGGAAGGACCCATGACGAGACGTGGGCACCGGCGCCAGATTGCCCACCGTCTGCCGAAGACGTTGCAGAGTGTCCGAAGGCTGCTCCACCTGGCCACGTGCCGGCGGTACGAACTCCCCGGGCACCGTCAACGGAGACCCATACACCAACTCGGCGGAGGAGGAGGCCAAGTCCTCTTTCGGTGCAGTACGGATCCCCAGCAAAACCCACGGCAGAGCGTCCACCCAGTCTGGGTCAGTGAGCCGTGCCTTCAGGGCATCCTTAAGTTGTCGGTGAAACCGCTCCACCTTTGGGTGGTACGCCGTCGTGTGGTGCCATGACCGACCACAGTTCCGATGTTCACTGAGGCCCCCGGTCAGATGTTATGTCCAGCGGCACCCTGAACCGGGCGATCCAGTGCGCCACCAAGGCTCGAGCACAAGTGGCCGTTGAGGAATCAGCTAGCGGAATGGCTTCAGGCCACCACGTGAAGCGGTCTACCACGGCGAATAGATAGGTCATGCCCCATGACGGCGGCAGCGGTGCCACGATGTCCATGTGAATGTGATCGAACCGCTGCCGAGAGATGGCGAACTCCTGTAACGGCGCGCGCGCGCTCGTGTCGCTGCGCCTTGGCGGTCTGGCATGGGATGCAGGTGCACGCCCAATGTCCAACCTCCTTGCGCAACCCGTGCCACATGAAGCGGGAGGCTACCAGGGCCGTTGTTGCCCGGATGGAGGGATGGGCAAGTCCATGGAGCACCTCGAACACCCTGCGCCGCCAGGCGATGGGGACGATGCGTCGCGGAAGTCCAGTGGAGACATCGCACAGCAGCGTTGCGCCCCCAGGACCACAGACAACGTCTTCCAACTGCAAACCCGATACCGCCGTGCGATAGGCAAGGCAGCCATTTCCTCGTCGACCAGCTGTGCGGCTGCCAGGGCGGAATAATTAATACCCTCAGCGACTTGGAGAACAGTGTGAACCGCAGGTCGCAATAAGGCATCGGCCACCCTTTTATACTTGCCCTCGACGAAACGAATGTAGGTGGTGTACCTGGACACGTACGTCAACTGCCTCTGCTGCCGGGCAGACCACGGGCGTGAAACATGGGAAAACGCGAAAGTAAGCGGCGTGTGATCCGTAAATACAATAAAAGGCCTCCCCTCCAGGAAGTAGCGAAAGTGGCGTACGGTGAGGTACAGGGCAAGGATCTCATGGTCGAAAGCGCTGTAACGGCGCTGAGCACCACTGAGATGCCTGCTGGAGAAGGCAAGTATCTGCCAGCATCCGTCAACGAGCTGCTCCAACACTGCCCCAACCACAACCTCAGAAGCATCCTCTCATGGATGGACGAGCATCATGGCCCCAGCCAGGCCCTCCTTACCACTCCCGAACGTCGTTACTGCTTAGTTGGACCACTCAACCTCCTTGCGATGACCAGCGATCAAGTGGAAATGCAGGCGCATGATTGCGGCCACCGCCGGCAAGAAACGGTGATAAAACGCAACCATCCCCACAAATTCCTGGAGGCTCTTAACTGTGGGGGAACCGGCAGACAGCGTCCACCCTGGCCGGCAGAGGCACCATCCCTTGTAGAGCAAACTGTGCCTTTACCTGCTTGAACCAGATATCAGGCTCTTCGGTACACAAAGTCTGGAGCTTCAGTGCAACGGCGTTGTTTTCCATCACGAGGCGTGATGAACGTCGGGGTCACCAGTTGTAGTGGCCTGGATGCGGTCAGGAAAAGACCAGACACCAGGCAGATTCAGAAGTAGTTTAATGAATTATCGCAAACACACAGAACGTCCCCGAGCAGGACCTGGGAAACCCCGTGGGCAGACAATCCTCAAGGGCTGAGGGGGGTTGACCCAATGAGTGGCCTTACCCCCAGGGGCTGCCACAGTGTTAATGATGATGAGATCGTGCTGAGCACATTTGCTGAGGAGCAGAGCTCCATTGGAGTTGATGTTCCCGATACCTTCCTTTGCTATGGCACCCTTCCAGAGATGTTGGTCCCGGCCGTCCCTAGCTTTGAAGTCTCCTAGAAGAATAATCTTATCCTCCCTGGGGATTTTAGACAATGTCTCATCCAAGCAGGCATAGGAGGTCTCTTTTGCTTCCTCTTCAGAGTCTAAAGTAGGGGCATAGCCTCTCATAACTGTTGCCATCATGTTGTTGGCAAGCACCAGACGGATGGTCATGAGACGCTCACTGATTCCCACAGGAAGTTCAGAGAGGTGGCTGATGAGCTGGTTCCGGATGGCAAACACAACACCATGGATCCTGGGCTTTTCCTTTCCAGTAGAAAGTGTAGCCACCCTTCTCCTCCTTCAGTTGTCCTTCATCTGCCCGCCGGGTTTCACAAAGGGCAGCTATGTCAACCCGGCATCTTCTCAGTTCTCTTGTGATGATCACGGTTCTCCTCTCCGGCCTGTTACTGGTTGCACTATCCATCTATGTGCACACATTCCATGCTCCAAAGTTGATGTTCATATTTATGTGTGTCTGACCGTGTGTGGTGATGCATCTGGAGTCGGTAACCCAGTCGGTAAGTTTGAGGCAGACTATTATTAAGGTACCTTTTCTAGCCCTTTCCCCAAGTGGGGTGAGCAGAGTGGATCCTAAAGAGGACAGCTCAGTTGCGGGTGCAGCTGCCGAAGGGCTCTTCTGCCTCGTTCCAAGAGTCCAGCGACTGAATCTAGCACCTGACTAGGGGCTTCCAGATCTCACAATCCTGACCCTGTCGCCACTTGCTGATCGCCATAGGACTTAATCCAGGGTGTTAGGGTGGATTCCCTATATGGAGGACGCCTGTGCGTGGCTGTGTTTAACGTGGGGAGACTGGTGCACAGACAGCCACCACACGGTCCTTGACAGATCTGGGTCAGGATCCAGTGGCATGCAGTCCAAGACGACCGGAGACCCTTTTCTGCTGCAGCCTTCATCCGCCTTCCCAGCCGTTGTGACGCTCCACTAAGGTCAGCCATCGTCCTCTGCCTGTTCCACCGTTGAGGTCTTGGTTGGATTGCTCTTTGTCAGAGATCTCCCCCTCGACCTTACTGCCATGGGTGGCCCTACCAGGAGCATAGCTCCAGACGGCATCGCTCTCAGGATCTACCCTAATCAATACCTTAAATGTCTTATACAACTACAACATGACCTCCCAATCATACAAAATTGGGTCACAATGGAAGAAGAAGGTAATGGAAACCTATCCTCTTGAATTCTGCAGTACTTCACCTGAAGCTAGCGCACTGTAAGGTACTTAAGAGGACATTCTGGGATGAAGGGCTAGTTTTTCTATGCTGTGCAACTCTATGACACCATGACTGTACATAGACCCCCATAGTCTGTTGACCACCCTGCTTAAAATTGTACCAGTTATGCCCCTGTCCCACTTAGGAAACCTGAACGGAAACCTCTGGAGACTTTGCGCCCCACCCAAGGTTTCCGTGCGGTTCCCGGAGATTGCAGGTGGTTGCCGGAGGTTGCAGGTAGTGGAAGCAGATAGGGAGACTGACAAAAACCTCCGGGAACCGCACGGAAACCTTGGGTGGCGCGCAAAGTCAGGTTGGTTAAGAAGGTTAAACTGTTGGGTATAAATGCAGGAATAGCAAGATGGATTCAGCAGTGGCTGATGGGAGAAGCCAGAGGGTAATGGTGGATGGCTGTTTGTCGGGTTGGAGGCAGGTGACTAGTGGGGTGCCTCAGGGATCTGTGTTGGGGTCCTTTGTTGTTTGTCATGTACATCAATGATCTGGATGAAGGGGTGGTAAATTGGATTAGTAAGTATGCAGATGATATCAAGATAGGGGGTGTTGTGGATAATGAAGAGGATTTCCAAAGTCTACAGAGTGATTTAGGCCATTTGGAAAAATGGGCTGAAAGATGGCAGATGGAGTTTAATGCTGATAAATGTGAGGTGTTACACCTTGGCAGGACAAATCAAAATAGGACGTACATGATAAATGGTAGGGAATTGAAGAATACAGTTGAACAGAGGGATCTGGGAATAACCGTGCATAGTTCCTTGAAGGTGGAATCTCATATAGATAGGGTGGTAAAGAAAGCTTTGGTATGCTAGCCTTTATAAATCAGAGCATTGAGTATAGAAGCTGGGATGTAATGTTAAAATTGTACAAGGCATTGGTGAGACCAAATCTGGAGTATGGTGTACAATTTTGGTCGCCCAATTATAGGAAGGATGTCAACAAAATAGAGAGAGTACAGAGGAGATTACTAGAATGTTGCCTGGGTTTCAACAACTAAGTTACAGAGATAGGTTGAATAAGTTAGGTCTTTATTCTCTGGAGCGCAGAAGGTTAAGGGGGGACTTGATAGAGGTCTTTAAAATGATGAGAGGGATAGACAGAGTTGATGTGATCAAGCTTTTCCCTTTGAGAATAGGGAAGATTCAAACAAGAGGACATGACTTCAGAATTAAGGGACAGAAGTTTAGGGGTAACATGAGGGGGAACTTCTTTACTCAGAGAGTGGTAGCGGTGTGGAATGAGCTTCCAGTGGAAGTGGTGGCGGCAGGTTCGTTGGTATCATTTAAAAAATAACCAGAGGTTTCTGTTCAGGTTTCCTAAGTGGGACAGGGGCATTAGTTTCTACTGACTCTTCTTCCTTTCAAAAGGAGTCACTGCACGGACATGTTCCACACTTTAGAGCTGCTTCCTGGCAAACATTCGGCCCTCCATCAAAAGCCGATCATCTTCTCATTCATCACGTTGCTGTTTGCAGCATCCACATTTCAAAGTGATCCATCATATGTGAAGCGCCTGTGAGATGTTCCAATAAGCACTTTAGAAAAATAAATGATAAATAAAAGGCAAGTCTTTCAAAGCAGTGAGGAATCATGAGCCTCAATGTTACATCCAATCAATCATGAAGCTCAGAAGATTTCATCAAAGGTATTGATGCACTTGTACTTCTTAAGCATCTTAATCTCCAAAATGCTGTCCAATGCACATGTTGTAAATCTCAACTGCCAATGACGTGTAATTTATCCAGATCTCATTGATGAATGAGGCTGATAGTTCACTGAAGCAGTCTGAAGAATTGTCCCGTCCCAAAACAATGTCGGTCCATTCCCTCCACAGATGCTGCCTGACCTACTGAGTTTCTCCAGCACTTTGTATTCGAGTCATGGAGTCATGGAGTCATACAGTGTGGAAAAAGGCCCTTTGGTTCAACTTGCCCACACCGACCAACATGTCCCATCTACACCAGTTCCACTTGTCTGCATTTGGCCCATATCCCTCTAAACCTGTCCTATCCATGTACCTGTCTAATTGCTTCTTAAAGGTCGCGATAGTCCCTACCTCAGCTACCTCCTCCAGCTGCTCGTTCCATACACCCATTACCTTTTGTGTGAAAGAGTTACCCTTCAGATTTCTATTACATTTTCCCCCCATCAACTCAAACCTATGCCCTCTGGTTCTCAATTCCCTTACTCTGGCCAAGATTCGCTCAAGATTCCAGCATCTGCAGTTCTTTTGAGATAGTTCGGTCAGTAGCACTTTCTTGATATCTATCTGCCAAACAGATTGCTTTGGAAAATGGTTGCAATATCAGAAAAGCCCGATTTTAAAAGCACAATCCGCAGACAATGGAAATCTCAATCTCAAATAAAAAGGGTGGCATTGTGGTGTAGTGGTAGAGCTGCTGCCTTATGCCCCTGTCCCACCTGAACGGAAACCTCTGGAGACTTTGCGCCCCACCCAAGGTTACTTTGCGGTTCCCGGAGGTTTTTGTCAGTCTCCCTACCTGCTTCCACTACCTGCAACCTCCGGCAACCACCTGCAACCTCCGGGAGCCGCACGGAAACCTTGGGTGGGGCGCAAAGTCTCCAGAGGTTTCCGTTCAGGTTTCCTAAGTGGGACAGGGGCATTACAGCACCAGGGACCCGGGTTCGATCCCGACTACAGTTGCTGTCTGTACGGAGTTTGTAAGTTCTCCCCGTGACCTGCGTGGGATTTCTCCGAGATCTTCGGTTTCCTCGCAGACTCCAAAGACGTACAGGTTTGTCGGTTAACTGGCTTGGTATAAATGTGAAATTGTCCCTCGTGTGTGTGTGTGTGTGTAGGGTGGTGTTAATGTGCGGGGATCGCTGGTCGGTGCAAACCCGGTGGGCCGAAGGGCCTGTTTCCGTGCGTTATCTCAAACCTAAGCTAAACTAAAAAAATAGAATATGTTGGAAATACTTAACAAATCAGGCAGCGTCAGTGGAGGGAGAAAGGTCATGAACCATTCAAGTTATGGAAAGTTCCTTTTCCTGATTTCACCATCATGCCTCTCCATGAAATGCTGGATCTTTCTATCATTACAATTATAACACAATGTATTTGTGCTATAAATCCAGGATAAGCACTCAACTAAGAAAACCAAGCCCAAAGCCAAAGTATTATCTAACTATCTAACTATTTGGGACGGCAGATGGCACAATGGGCTAAGTGTTCGGCTGGCAACCGGAAGGTAGCCGGTTCGAATCCCGCTTGGAGTGCATACTGTCGTTGTGTCCTTGGGCAAGACACTTCACCCACCTTTGCCTGTGTGTGAATGTGTGTGAGTGATTGGTGGTGGTCGGAGGGGCCGTAGGCGCAGATTGGCAGCCACGCTTCCGTCAGTCTGCCCCAGGGCAGCTGTGGCTACAGAAGTAGCTTACCACCACCGAGTGTGACTGAGGAGTGAATGAATAATGCGATGTAAAGCCCCTTGAGTATTAGAAAGGCGCTATATAAATCCCATCCATTATTATTCATTATTATTAACTAAATATACCAATTTATACACAATAACTACACTTGGCGAAAAACACCTACCTACATATTAACTTTCTCTTTAAAAAAAAACTTATTGTGTAGATGCAAGTATATCATTGGGGTTATCAAGGGGACACCTCTCTTCACTGGTGTTTCGTTGAGTTAGGCCCACGACACCTCGGGAAGACTTTACAGTTAGTTCTGGCGTCCCAGACCCACCCCAACCCCCCTCACTACCTGCTCTCAGCACCTACGCTACATGTCTTCCCTCAGTAGAGATGTTATTTCGAAATCGATAACCCCGAACACATCTCAAAGTCGGATAGATATATTGGCGTACAAGCTCTCAAGTGCAAAAGTGTTTGATTTTGTTGGTGAGATAGTGCTGCTGAATGTCTCTAATCCGGATGGCGACAAAAGGTTGCCACTTTGTGATTTATTCCAAGTCCCCGGAGGTGCTGTTGCAATCCTTGATGTGCTGTCAAGTGGACACATTGTAAATTTCAGGCATCCAAATTGATTATCTGATGTCGGTCTAACTTGATCAGTGAGGTTTTTGTCAAGGAAGATGCAGCTTTTTTTTTTAATGGATTAAGGATCGGGAAAATTGTTGCAACTTCAGCACAAACTATTTATGCATAAAATATGACAAGCTATCTTTTCCATGTATTAAAATGGAATTACTTTCTGTAATACAAAGAGTCCAGCATTATCCAGCTAATTTATTCTTGCAGTTGTAGCTTATTCTTTTCCCACAGAAATGACAGTGTCGTTTAATCAATTCTTAGGGCTAATGGAATCAAAGGAGATGGGGGGGGAAAGCAGGAATGGGGTACTGATTTTGGATGATCAGCCATGGTCATATTGAAAAGCTGCAGCAGAAAAGGGTCTCCGGTCGTCTTGGACTCCATGCCACTGGATCCTGACCCAGATCTGTCAAGGACCGTGTGGTGGCTGTCTGTGCACCAGTCTCCCCACGTTAAACAAAGTCACGCACAGGCGTCCTCCAAACCTGGAGACTCCCATGGTCAGCCATGACCGAGGGGGGCATAAAAGCTGGCTTGAAGGGCCGAATGGCCCACTCCTTCACCTAATTTTCTATGTTCTCTATGTAATCCAACTTTTCCTGTCATATCCTTAATTGCTCTTTCATAGAGTCATAAAGTGATACAGTGTGGAAACAGACCCTTCAGCCCAATGTGTCCACACCGGCCCACAATGTCCCAGCTACACTAATCCCTCTTGCCTGCGCTTGGTCCATACCCTCCAAACCTGTCCTATCCATGGGGTAGGGAGGTTACATTGTTGGGGATAGTAATTCAACCACGGTTGGTTTAACGACATCAACTCACAGTACAGCTACAACATTTATTTAAATAATTCTGCAATCGAAATAGACAATAAACAATAGGTGCAGGAGTAGGCCATTCGGCCCTTCGAGCCAGCACCGCCATTCAATGTGATCATGGCTGATCATCCCCAATCAGTACCTGCCTTCTCCCCATATCGCCTGACTCCGCTATTTTTAAGAGCCCTATCTAGCTCTCTCTTGAAAGCAACCAGAGAACCTGCCTCACTGAGGCAGAGAATTCCACAGACTCACAACTCTCTGTGAGAAAAAGTGTTTCCTCGTCTCCGTTCTAAATGGCTTGCCCCTTATTCTTAAACTGTGGGCCCTGGTTCTGGACTCCCCCAACATCGGGAACATGTTTCCTGCCTCTAGCTTCTCCAAACCTTTAACATTCTTATGATTGTTAAGATGAGATCCCCTCTCATCATAATATGAGGTATCCTCTCATCCTTCTAAACTCCAGAGTGTACAAGCTCAGCTGCTCCATTCTCTCAGCATATGACAGTCCCGCCATCACTGGAATTAACCTTGTAAACCTACGCTGCACTCACTCAATAGCAAGAATGCTCTTCCCTAAATTAGGGGACCAAAACTGCACACAATACTCCAGGTGTGGTCTCACTAGGGCCCTGTACATGTAGTGTGTGAGATAATGTTGTGTGGGAGATAATGATAACAAGAGTCAATGGGCAAAAGTATATAATTGTCAAAGGGTCCGAAAATGGAACAATGAGAATCTTACTTGCGGCAGCATAACAGGTCTGCAAACACAGTACTCATGGATAACACAGTAAACAAAAAAATGGTCAATAACTTTTTAAAAAAATGATATAAGTACAAAATAAAAGCCTGAAGTGCTGAGTGCAACCAAGACAGTTGGACTGCCCAGAGAGCAACCTTCTTCTTGTGACTTTAGACTTTAGAGATACAGTGTGGACAATTTACAGAAGCCAATTAACTTACAAACCTGTGCAGGAAGGAACTCCAGATGCTGGTTCAAACCGATGATAGATACAAAAAGCCGGAGTAACTCAATAGATCAGACAGCATGTCGGGGGGGAAAGAATAGGTGACATTTCGGGTCACACCTGGAGTCTGAAGAAGTGCCTTGACACGAAACGTCACCTATTTCCTTTCCGCAGAGATGCTGCCTGACCCGTTGAGTTACTCCGGCTTTTTGGGTCTATCTTTGGTAGCCTACAAACCTGTACGTCTTCAGTGCGTGGGAATAAACCAGAACACCTGGAAGAAACCAATGTGGTCAAGGGGAGAACATACAAACTCTGTACAGGCAGCACCCATAGTCAAGGGTCAAACGCAGGTCTCTGGCACTGTGAGGCAGTAACTCTACCGCTGCACCACTGTGCCACCTGTTCAAATGAATAGTGTCCTGCTAATTAACCTGTCTTGAGTGGTGTAAAGCTGGGGGTATCAAGTTGGAAGAGGCATGGATATCAATGATTGGCACAAAAAGCTGGAGTAACTCAGCAGGACAGGCAGCGCCTCTGGAGAGAAGGAATCGGTGAGGTCTCTGGTCGAGCCCCTTCTTCAGACTGGTTAGGGATAAGGGAAACAACAGATATAGATGATAATGTAGAGAGATAAAGAACAATGAATAAAAAATATGCAAAAAAAAGTAACTATGATGAAGGAAACAAGCTGTTTTTTGGGTGAAAACGAGAAGCTAGTGTGACTTTGGTGGGGGAGGGATGGAGAGTGGGGGACCTAGGACAGAATGGTCTGTGTGATAATAGGAAGGAAAATTAAAGTGTTTAGCAACCGGGAGATTAGGCGGTTTCCGGCGGGCTGAGCAAAGGTGTTCAGAGAAACGATCGTCCAGTCTACCATTTGGTCTCGTCGATGTATTAGAGTCCACATTTTGAGCAACGGTAGATGAGGCTGGAGGAGGTGCAAGTGAACCTTTGCCTAACCTGAAGGGACTGTCAGGGTCCCCGGGCAGAGTCGAGGGTGGATGTATCGGGACAGGTGTTGCATCTTCTGCGGTTGCAGGGGAAGGTACCTGGGGAGAGGGTGGTTTGGGTGAGAAGGGATGAGTTAACCTAGGAGTTGCGGAGGGAACGGTCTCTGTGGAAGGCGGAAGGGGGTGGAGATGGGAAAATGTGACTAGTGGTGGGACCCCATTGGACCCTCAATATCAATGGCTCCTCATGTCCACATGTTTGAACTCTGAACTCAGTGATGATCTATGAAGTGTTCCATACTAATGATTCTTTACCATAACAGCGGCCAAAAATATACATGTCATCACCCAGTCAGTGGCTATGGGTTGATTCATGAAACTGCCAGGCCCATTTTGTGGCCAATGCCATTTCCTTGCCCCTAATCTTCCTGTACCTTTCCTATTTAAAGCCTGCTCATTTTAAAGGTTTCAAAGGTACAAAGGTTTTTTTATTGTCACATGTTCCAATTACAGTGATATGCAAATTACCAAACAGCCATACGAAAAAAAATACAAGACACACAACTACATAAAAGCTAACATAAACATCCACCACAGCAGATTCTCCACTTCACTCACTGTGATGGAAGACAATGAAAGTAAGATCATGTATTTTTCTTGCATGCTTCCCACCACATAAGAGCTGAGTCCGAGATGTAAAGTAATCAGGCTCTGCTGGGTTACAAGTTCACAAGTTATAGGTGTAGAATTAGGCCATTTGGCCCATTGAGACTACGCCGCCATTCGATCATGGCTGATCTCTGCCTCCTAACCTCATTTTCCTGCCTTCTCCTCGCAAGCCTTGACACCCGTTCTAATCAAGAATGAACTCTGCATTAAAAATATCCACTGACAGCCTCCACAGCCCTCTGTGGCAATGAGTTCCACAGATTAACTACCCCCAGACTAAAGAAGTTCCTCCTCACCTCCTTTCTAAAAGAGCTCCCTTTAATTCTGAGGCTATGACCCCTGGTCCTAGACTCTCCCACCAGTGGAAGCATCTTTTCCACATCCACTCTATCTATGTTCTATCTATGTTATTACGGAATAATGGAAGAGATGATGGCTGTGCCTCTCCATTGTAATGCAACGATAAGTAGCAGAGTAATTTTTTTCATTCGATGAAGAGTAATGTTCAAGCTATCTATAGCATAAACAAGGAAGCAGACCCTGAGGAATGGAAGAAAGAGTGCACACTGATAGAATTACAGTTGATTCATCCGGTAATAATATCAGCACTGAAACGGCTCCTATATGGGAAGTTATTATAATGAGGGTGAGGGTAGACACAAAAGCTGGAAAAACTCAGTGGGTGAGGCAGCATCTATGGAGCGAAGGAATAGGAGGGCACAGACTGAAGAAGGGTCTTGACCCAAAACGTCGCCTATTCCTTCGCTCCATGGATGCTGCCTCACCCGGTGAGTTTCTCCAGCTTTTTTGTCTACCTTCGATTTTTCCAGCATCCGCAGTTCTTTCTTAAACATAATGAGGGTGAGTGTCGCTCAGTTATCTGCTTAATGTGTATTAAAAATAATATCATGCGTTGATATTTCCAGTGGTCAAAGTCGACAACGGAGACACTTACGTAAGAATGCTGTTCATCGATTACAGCTCAGCATTCAACACCATTATACCCTCTAAACTGATCACCAAACTCGGTGACCTGGGCATCGACCCCTCCCTCTGCAACTGGATACTGGACTTTCTAACCAACAGACCCCAGTCTGTTAGGTTGGACAAGCACACCTCTTCAACCCTCACCCTGAACACCGGCGTCCCACAGGGCTGTGTGCTGAGCCTCCTCCTCTACTCCCTCTTCACCTACAACTGCACACCTGTACATGGTACTAACACCATCATTAAGTATGCAGATGATACAACGGTGATTGGCCTCATCAGCAACAACGATGAGTCGGCCTATAGGGAGGAGGTCCAGCTCCTAGCAGCATGGTGCGCTGACAATAACCTGGCCCTTAACTCCAAGAAGACCAAGGAGCTCATTGTAGACTTCAGAAGGTCTAGGGGCGGCACGCACACCCCCATCCACATTAACGGGACGGAGGTGGAACGTGTTTCCAGCTTCAGGTTTCTGGGGGTCAACATCTCCGATGACCTCTCTTGGACCCACAATACCTCAACTCTGATCAAGAAGGCTCACCAGCGTCTCTTCTTCCTGAGGAGACTAAAGAAGGTCCATCTGTCTCCTCAGATTCTGGTGAACTTCTACCGCTGCACCATCGAGAGCATCCTTACCAACTGTATCACAGTATGGTATGGCAACTGCTCTGTCTCCGACCGGAAAGCACTGCAGAGGGTGGTGAAAATTGCCCAACGCATCACCGGTTCCTCACTCCCCTCCATTGAGTCTGACCAAAGCAAGCATTGTCTGTGAAGGGCGCTCAGCATCGCTCACCCCAACCACAGTCTGTTTACCCTCCTACCATCCGGGAGGCGCCACAGGTCTCTCCGTTGCCGGACCAGCAGGTCCAGGAACAGCTTCTTCCCTGCGGCTGTTACACTACTCAACACTGTACCTCGGTGACTGCCAATCACCCCCCCCCCCCGGACACTCCTCCCACCAGGAAAAAAATAATTGCACTACTATGACTGTATGCACGTAAATATATTTATTTATCGCTCATATTCTATGTCGCTCTTCTAGGGAGATGCTAACTGCATTTCATTGTCTCTGTACTGTACACTGCACAATGACAATAAAGTTTGAATCTGAATCTGAACCTGATGATGAGATTGCCAAGAGGAATAAACTGCATCAAGACAACACTGGAGTTATGGCTAATGCCATTGATAAGCAATAAGAATTTGGCTTAAAGGGTAGTATAAAATGGACAACAGTGTGTTAGTATCCTTCATCTTTATCCTTTCTGCCTTTCAGTTTCCATTTTTGTTCACTTCAATATAATATGGCCTGGTGATGGGGCTTACAATTTACAACTTGCATAGTTTTTGGAGTTTCCTAAGGGGTTTAGGGCTAGGTTATTTATTGTTACATGTACTGAGGTACAGTGAAAAGCTTTGTCTGCATGCTATCCAAACAGATCTGGGGTATTGTATTGTATTGTATTGTATTCAAATTTATTGTCATTGTCTCAGTTAGAGACAACGAAATGAATTTCCCTTACAGGCAGTATCATAAAAATAAAAATAAATAAATAATAATAAATAATAAAACATATTAAAAATAAAATAGAATTTAAAAAAAGCACAAACACTGAAAGTCCACGACACAACATAACACAGTGGCACCAAGGTGAGGAAGGCACCATAGTCCAGCCAGCCTCCACTCCGTTCTTCCCAGATTTTCATTCGTGGTCGAGGCCTTCCTAGCACCCGCAGTCGCCGCCCTGGGTGGCCCGATGTTCAGGCCCTCACGCCGGGCTGGTGGAACGCCGACGCCGAACCCCGACGGTGAACATCCTCCTCCTCAGCGGCCCGGACCTCCCGATCAGCCGCCTCCCGCAGCCGTAGTCCGCAGCTCCCGAGCCCGCAGCTCCCGTGTCCGCAGCTCCCGAGTCCGCAGCGCCGAGCTGGGCAGAGTCACAGGACCCCGCGCTGTCCATCCGCGCCGCCCGCGTTGGGAGCTCCGCAAACCTCAGCTCCAGGATGTCGGTGCAGCAGGTCCAGCACTCCGGGCTCCAGACGGCGACCCCCGGTAAGGCATCGCCAGCCTCGCGATGTATCAGCGCTGTCCCGCCGCTGCTGGAGCTCTGGTCGCAGGGAAGTCCACGCCAATCCAGTAGGTAGGCCGCTGGTGGTGGGGGGGGGGGGGGGGGGGCGAGGACGCGACTCGAATAAAAGTCGCGTCTTCACCAGGAAGCGGCTGAAGGACGGTATCCCCCGCACCGTGCCCTCTTCCTCCACATCAAAACACACAAAAAAACACAAAAAAACACACTTTTACATAACTAAATAAACAAAAAAACAAAAAGATACCGGGCTGTAGGTGGAGGCAGCTGACGCCAGCGCCACCGGAAGTACAACACGGAAGTACAAGAAGGTAATCTTGTAGAGGTGTATATCATTATGAGAGGAATCGATGAGAGAAGTCTCTTGCCCAGTGTAGGGGAATCCAGAACCGGAGGGCATGGGTTTAAGGCGAAGGGTAACTTTTTCCACACAAACGGTGGTGAATGTATGGAATGAGCTGCTGGAGAAGGTACTGTAGCTGAGGCAGGGACTGTTGCAACATTTAAGAAGTAATTAGACAGGTACATGGATAGGACAGGTTTAGAGGGATATAGGCGCAACACAGTCAAGTGGGACTAGTGTTGATGGACATGTTGGTCGGTGTGGGCAAGTTGGGCCGAAGGGCCCGTTTCTACACAATATTATTCTATGACTATGACTCTATGCCATACATAGATACAGTGCAAAATATAGGGAAAAAAGGGAAAGATACGTAGCACAATCCTTGCATTGCAGTGTAATGTGATGCATCAGTTCCTTAGACAAAGCTTAGTCACCTTGGTGTGGTGGAGAAGCTTGGGTGGACCTGAGATCCTGAGAGCGATGCCGTCTGGAGCTATGCTCCTGGTAGGGCCCCCTATGGTGGTAAGGTCGAGGGGGAGGTCTCTGACAAAGAGCAATCTAACCAAGACCTCAATGGTGGAACAGGCAGAGGACGATGGCTGACCTTAGTGGAGCGTCACAACGGCTGGGAAGGCGGATGAAGGCTGCAGCAGAAAAGGGTCTCCGGTCGTCTTGGACTCCATGCCACTGGATCCTGACCCAGATCTGTCAAGGACCGTGGGGTGGCTGTCTGTACACCAATCTCCCCACGTTAAACAAAGTCACGCACAGGCGTCCTCCATATAGGGAATAACACCCTGGAGACACCCATGGTCAGCCATGACTGAAGGGGACCTAAGAAGAAGAAACTACCATTGTGCTAGTTCTGAAGTGTTACCACTGTTATGACTGTTATACAGTATAACACTGCCAGCTCCCTCAAACAGTGTAGAGACTTGATAATCCATTTTAATTACTTTAGTTGGAGAATTAGTATTGGCCAAGGAAGCAGGGATAATTCATATAATCTTCTAGCAACATCATCTCTTACAGTCACCTGAATGAACAGAAGTGAGAGTGCTACACTGTTAAACAGCTCATCATTCAGCAGGCCAAACATTGCAGCAATCCCTCAGTAAAGAGCCAAAATAATAAGCTGGCTTTACCTTTCATTGAAATCCTCCAGTTACTGCAGTATTCATAATTCCTGAGTTTAATGCTAACATCAGAGGACTGATTTCTGTATCACTTTTTAATGCAATCTGTTACTATCATCTGGAAAATATTCAATAGCAAGTTTCAATAGGTCATTGGAAATACACTTAAGGAAGAATAAATTGGAGGCCTCTTTCAGTGGCAGTTTCTGGCCAGACTATTTGGTTCGTTATGATTCCACAACCAAAGCACATTGTTCGTGGGTATCATGAGGTCCAAGTCCATAATTCCCTGGAAGTGGCAACTCAAGTAGACAGAGTGGTAAAGAAAGCTTATGGTATGCTTGTTTTCATGGGTTGGGCCATTGAGTATAAGAGTCGTGAGGTCTTTATGATGCAGCTTTATGGGACTGTGGTTCGGCCGAATTTTGAGTATTGCGTGCAATTCTGGTCGCCGCATCTCACCAAGGCTATGGCGGCTTTGGAGAGGAAGTTGATCAGAATGATAATTGGATTAGGGTGTATTAGCTACAGGGGCAGGTTGTCCAGACTTGGATTGTTTTATCCGGAATAATGCAGGACATGTAGTAGAGTCCTAAAGAAGTATATAAAATGATGAGAAGCATAGATAGGGTCGATAGTCAGGTAAAGTTAAATGTTAGCGGGCATAGCATTAAAGTGAGAGGAGCACAGTTTAAAGGAGAGGTGCAGAATGAGATTTTTTTACATAGAGGTTTTTACATCCCTTGGAACATGCTGTAGTGGATGGTGGTTGAAGCAGGTATGTTAGTGGCACTTAAAAGATTTTTAGATGGGCACTGGGACATGCAGGCAATGAATGGATATGGATTATCCGCAGGCAGATAGGTGATGGTCTTGACATTATGTTCAGCACAGGCATTGTGGGCTGAAGGGCATGTTCTTGTGCTGTAATTTTCTATGTACTTTGTTCAAAGCTGGATAAGTCATTGATGCGAGGAGGAGTTACCTGGAGCTGTGAGTATAAAAACAGCGTGGGGCTTGCTTCTACAGAGGCCCGGGGAGCCGTTGGTGTGAGGAGGAGTTACCTGGAGCTGTGAGTATAAAAACAGCACGGGGCTTGCTTCTACAGAGGCCCGGGGAGCCGTTGGTGTGAGGAGGAGTTACCTGGAGCTGTGAGTATAAAATCCAGCGTGGGGCTTGCTTCTACAGAGGCCCGGGGAGCCGTTGGTGAGAGGAGGACTTACCTGGAGCTGTGAGTATAAAAACAGCGTGGGGCTTGCTTCTACAGAGGCCCGGGGAGCCGTTGGTGCGAGGAGGAGTTACCTGGAGCTGTGAGTTACCCAAATCTGCAACGTTCCATCTCACTTCCAGAGAAGGAGTCTGGTGGAAGCCTCTGATTGGTGGAAGAGGACCAGAGGAAGCAGCTGATTGGCTTGTATCCCGGGTAAGGCTTTTTTGTATTCGGTTAAGGGGGAGAATGAGGGCCAGGGCAGTTTACTGTTTTGGATGTCAGATGTGGGAGGTCATGGAGTCTGAGTGCCCTCCAGACGTCCACATCTGCGCCAGGTGCGTCGAGATGGGGCTCCTAAGGGACCTTGTTAGGAACCTGGAGCAGCAACTCGATGACCTTTGTCTGCTCAGGGAGAGCGAGGAGGTCATAGAAAGGAGTTACAGGGAGGTGGTCACTCCAAGACCACGGGAGACAGAAAACTGGGTCACAGTTAGGAAGGGCAATGGGCAGAGGCAGGGACTGGTGAGTACCCCGGTGGCTGTACACCTTGAAAATATGTACTCATGTTTGAGTAAGGGTGGGGGAGACAGCCTACCTGGGGGCAGCGACAGTGGCCGGGCCTCTGGCACAAAGACCGGTCCTGTTGCTCAGAAGGGTAAGGAAAAGAAGAGGAGGGCAATTGTAATAGGGGACTCTATAGTCAGGGGGTCGGACAGGCGATTCTGTGGACCCAGACAGGAGACCCGGATGGTAGTTTGCCTCCCTGGTGCAAGGGTCAGGGATGTGTCTGAACGGGTCCAAGAAATCCTGAAATGGGAGGGAGAGGAGCCTGAGGTTATGGTACATATAGGTACCAACGACATAGGTAAAAAAAGAGAAGAGGCCCTGAAAGAAGAATTTAGGGAGTTAGGTAGTGAGTTAAGGAGAAGGACTGCAAAGGTAACAATCTCAGGATTACTGCCTGTGCCACGCGACAGTGAGAGTAGGAATGGAGCGAGGTGGAGGATAAATGAGTGGATGAGGGACTGGTGCAGTGGGTATGGATTCAAGTTTCTGGATCATTGGGACCTCTTTTGGGGAAGGTGCGACCTGTACAGAAAGGACGGGTTGCACTTGAACTCGAGGGGGACCAATATCCTGGCGGGGAGGTTTGCAAAGGCTACTGGGGAGACTTTAAACTAGTATGGTTGGGGGGAGGGACTCAAATTGGGAAGCTAGCAGTCAGTGTGTGAGGCAGGAGGCAGAGAATGGTAGCACTCTGACCCAAAATGTAGGGGAGAGAGAAGAAAAAGACAATAAACAGAGAATAAGAGAGGGTGGGTTTCTTAAATGTGTATATTTTAATGCTAGTAGCATTGTAAGAAAGGTGGATGAGCTTAGAGCCTGGATTGACACCTGGAAGTATGACGTTGTGGCGATCAGTGAAACATGGTTGTAGGAGGGCTGTGATTGGAAACTAAATATTCCAGGATTTCGTTGCTTCAGGTGTGATAGAATTGGAGGGGCAAGAGGTGGAGGTGTTGCATTGCTTATCAGGGAAGATATTACAGCAGTGCTTTGGCAGGATAGATTAGAGGGCTCGTCTAGGGAGGCTATTTGGGTGGAACTGAGAAATGGTAAAGGGATAGCAACACTTATAGGGGTGTATTATAGACCGCCAAATGGGGAGCGAGAATTGGAAGAGCAAATATAGAAACAGAAACATAGAAACATAGAAATTAGGTGCAGGAGTAGGCCATTCGGCCCTTCGAGCCTGCACCGCCATTCAATATGATCATGGCTGATCATCCAACTCAGTATCCCGTACCTGCCTTCTCTCCATACCCTCTGATCCCCTTAGCCACAAGGGCCACATCTAACTCCCTCTTAAATATAGCCAATGAACTGGCCTCGACTACCCTCTGTGGCAGGGAGTTCCAGAGATTCACCACTCTCTGTGTGAAAAAAGTTCTTCTCATCTCGGTTTTAAAGGATTTCCCCCTTATCCTTAAGCTGTGATCCCTTGTCCTGGACTTCCCCAACATTGGGAGCAATCTTCCTGCATCTAGCCTGTCCAACCCCTTAAGAATTTTGTAAGTTTCTATAAGATCCCCTCTCAATCTCCTAAATTCTAGAGAGTATAAACCAAGTCTATCCAGTCTTTCTTCATAAGACAGTCCTGACATCCCAGGAATCAGTCTGGTGAACCTTCTCTGCACTCCCTCTACGGCAATAATGTCCTTCCTCAGATTTGGAGACCAAAACTGTACGCAATACTCCAGGTGTGGTCTCACCAAGACCCTGTACAACTGCAGTAGAACCTCCCTGCTCCTATACTCAAATCCTTTTGCTATGAAAGCTAACATACCATTCGCTTTCTTCACTGCCTGCTGCACCTGCATGCCCACTTTCAATGACTGGTGTACCATGACACCCAGGTCTCGCTGCATCTCCCCTTTTCCTAGTCGGCCACCATTTAGATAATAGTCTGCTTTCCTGTTTTTGCCACCAAAATGGAGAACCTCACATTTATCCACATTATACTGCATCTGCCAAACATTTGCCCACTCACCCAGCCTATCCAAGTCACCTTGCAGTCTCCTAGCATCCTCCTCACAGCTAACACTGCCCCCCAGCTTAGTGTCATCCGCAAACTTGGAGATATTGCCTTCAATTCCCTCATCCAGATCATTAATATATATTGTAAATAGCTGGGGTCCCAGCACTGAGCCTTGCGGTACCCCACTAGTCACTGCCTGCCATTGTGAAAAGGACCCGTTTACTCCTACTCTTTGCTTCCTGTTTGCCAGCCAATTCTCTATCCACATCAATACTGAACCCCCAATGCCGTGTGCTTTAAGTTTGTAAACTAATCTCTTATGTGGGACCTTGTCGAAAGCCTTCTGGAAGTCCAGATACACCACATCCACTGGTTCTCCCCTATCCACGCTACTAGTTACATCCTCGAAAAATTCTATAAGATTCGTCAGACATGATTTACCTTTTGTAAATCCATGCTGACTTTGTCCAATGATTTCACCACTTTCCAAATGTGCTGCTGTCCCATCTTTAATAACTGACTCTAGCAGTTTCCCCACTACCGATGTTAGACTAACTGGTCTGTAATTCCCCGTTTTCTCTCTCCCTCCCTTCTTAAAAAGTGGGGTTACGTTTGCTACCCGCCAATCCTCAGGAACTACTCCAGAATCTAAAGAGTTTTGAAAGATTATTACTAATGCATCCACTATTTCTGGAGCTACTTCCTTAAGTACTCTGGGATGCAGCCTATCTGGCCCTGGGGATTTATCGGCCTTTAATCCATTTAATTTAAATATGTAAGGAGATTGCAGATATTAGTAGTAAGCACAAGGTAGTGATTGTGGGAGATTTCAATTTTCCACACATAGACTAGGAAACACATTCTGTAAATGGGCTGGATGGGTTGGAGTTTGTAAAATGTGTGCAGGATAGTTTTTTGCAGCAATACATAGAAGTACCTACTAGAGAAGGGGCGGTGCTGGACCTCCTGTTAGGAAATGAGACGGATCAGGTGGCAGAGGTATGCTTTGGGGAACAGTTCGGGACCAGTGATCACAATACCTTTAGTTTCAATATAATTATGGAGAGGGTCAGAACTGGACCTAGGGTTGAGATTTTTGATTGGAGAAAGGCTAACTTTGAGGAGATGCGAAAGGATATAAAAGAAGTAAATTGGGACAGTTTGTTTTATGGGAAAGATGTGGAAGAGAAATGGAAGACATTTAAAGGTGAAATTGTAAGAGTACAGAATCTTTATGTCCCTGTTCGGTTGAAAGGAAATAGTAAAAATTGGAAAGAGCCATGGTTTTCAAGGGAAATTGGGCACTTGGTTCGGAAAAAGAGAGAGATCTACAATAATTATAGGCAGCATGGAGTAAATGAGGTGCTTGAGGAGTATAAAGAATGTAAAGATAATCTTAAGAAAGAAATTAGAAAAGCTAAAAGAAGATATGAGGTTGCTTTGGCAAGTAAGGTGAAAGTAAATCCAAAGGGTTTCTACAGCTATATTAATAGCAAAAGGATAACGAAGGATAAAATTGGTCCATTAGAGAGTCAGAGTGGACAACTATCTGCAGAGCCAAAAGAGATGGGGGAGATATTGAACAATTTATTTTCTTCGGTATTCACCAAGGAGAAGGATATTGAATTGAGGTAAGGGAAACAAGTAGAGTAGCTATGGAAACTATGAGATTCAAAGAAGATGAAGTACTGACACTTTTGAGAAATATAAAAGTGGATAAGTCTCCAGGTCCGGACAGGATATTCCCTCGGACATTGAGGGAAGTTAGTGTAGAAATAGCAGGGGCTATGACAGAAATATTTCAAATGTCATTAGAAACGGGAATCGTGCCGGAGGATTGGCGTACTGCGCATGTTGTTCCATTGTTTAAAAAGGGGTCTGAGAGTAAACCTAGCAATTATAGACCTGTTAGTTTGACGTCAGTGGTGGGCAAATTAATGGAAAGGATACTTAGAGATAATATATATAAGCATCTGGATAAACAGGATCTGATTAGGAACAGTCAACATGGATTTGTGCCTGGAAGGTCATGTTTGACTAATCTTCTTGAATGTTTTGAAGAGGTTACTCGGGAAATTGATGAGGGTAAAGCAATGGATGTTTTATATGTGGACTTCAGTAAGGCCTTTGACAAGGTTCCTCATGGAAGGTTGGTTAAGAAGGTTCAATGGTTGGGTATTAATGGTGGAGTAGCAAGATGGATTCAACAGTGGCTGAATGGGAGATGCCAGAGAGTAATGGTGGATGGTTGTTTGTCAGGTTGGAGGCCAGTGACTAGTAGGGTGCCACAGGGATCTGTGTTGGGTCCACTGTTGTTTGTCATGTAAATCAATGATCTGGATGATGGTGTGGTAAATTGGATTAGTAAGTATGCAGATGATACTAAGATAGGTGGGGTTGTGGGTAATGAATTAGATTTTCAAAGTCTACAGATAAATTTATGCCAGTTGGAAGAGTGGGCTGAAAGATGGCAGATGAAGTTTAATGCTGATAAGTGTGAGGTGCTACATCTTGGCAGGACAAATCAAAATAGGACGTACATGGTAAATGGTAGGGAATTGAAGAATGCAGGTGAACAGAGGGATCTGGGAATAACTGTGCACAGTTCCCTGAAGGTGGAATCTCATGTAGATAGGGGTGGTAAAGAAAGCTTTTGGTGTGCTGGCCTTTATAAATCAGAGCATTGAGTATAGAAGTTGGGATGTAATGTTAAAATTGTACAAGGCATTGGTGAGGCCAATTCTGGAGTATGGTGTACAATTTTGGTCGCCTAATTATAGGAAGGATGTCAACAAAATAGAGAGAGTACAGAGGAGATTTACTAGAATGTTGCCTGGGTTTCAGCAACTAAGTTACAGAGAAAGGTTGAACAAGTTAGGGCTTTATTCTTTGGAGCAGCAGAAGGTTAAGGGGGGTCTTGATAGAGGTCTTTAAAATGATGAGAGGGATAGACAGAGTTGACGTGGATAAGCTTTTCCCACTGAGAGTAGGGAAGATTCAAACAAGGGGACATGACTTGAGAATTAAGGGACAGAAGTTTAGGGGTAACATGAGGTGGAACTTCTTTACTCAGAGAGTGGTGGCTGTGTGGAATGAGCTTCCAGTGAAGGTGGTGGAGGCAGGTTCGTTTTTATCATTTAAAAATAAATTGGATAGTTATATGGACGGGAAAGGAATGGAGGGTTATGGTCTGAGCGCAGGTATATGGGACTAGGGGAGAATACGTGTTCGGCATGGACTAGAAAGGTCGAGATGGCCTGTTTCCGTGCTGTAATTGTTATATGGTTATATGGTTATATGGTTTATGTGGGCCAATTTTACGTCTGGTAATATTCATGTTTAGTCTAGAGTCAAGAGTATTTTATTGTCATGTGTCCCCAAACGGAACAATGAAATTCTTATTTGCAGCAGATATATAAGGTCATAAGGAATAGAAACATAGAAACATAGAAAATAGGTGCAGGAGTAGGCAATTCGGCCCTTCGAGCCAGCACCGTCATTCAATATGATCATGGCTGATCATCGAACTCAGTATCCTGTACCTGCCTTCTCTCCATACCCCCAGATCCCTTTAGCCACATGGGCCACATCTAACTCCCTCTTAAATATAGCCAATGAACTTGCCTCAACTACCTTCTGTGGCAGAGAATTCCACAGATTCACCACTCTCTGTGTGAAAAATGTTTTTCTCATCTTTGTCCTAAAGGATTTCCCCCTTATCCTTAAACTGTGACCCCTTGTTCTGGACTTCCCCAACATCGGGAACAATCTTCCTGCATCTAGCTTGTCCAACCCCTTAAGAATTTTGTAAGTTTCTATAAGATCCCCCCTCAGTCTTCTAAATTCTAGCGAGTACATGCCGAGCCTATCCAGTCTTTCTTCATATGAAAGTCCTGACATCCCAGGAATCAGTCTGGTGAATCTTTTCTGTACTCCCTCTATGGCAAGAATAGTAGCATTAGGCCATTCGGCCCATCAAGTCTACTCCACCATTTAATCATGTCTGATCTATCTCTCCCTCCCAACCCCATTCTCCTGGCTTCCCCTCATCACCTCTGACGTAGTACATAGTAAATAATAGTAAATAATATCATTGGGAAGTAATAATGAGAGGGTTGAGTTCATCAACGAAACAGCATCTAATAGCAATGTTTATAGAAAGGGAATTGTATTCTGATTAATATAATGCCACATTGAAAGTGCTGCCACCCCTTTTCTAGTACTCCAGTTATTTCCCAATCTCAGTAAGTGCCCAGTGATATGTTCTGCTTAATTGGCAATGAAAGGATCATATTTTGTGAGTGCTTTTTTAAAATCTCTTGTTTCCACCCCTGATTGAGTTTACATTTACAGCATGACTGTACTGTGCAATTTATTTTGTTACTGATTTCATTTTCAGTTTGGAGGCAGCCAATACTGATAAGTCAACTGGTTCTGAACAGAGAGTGTGGTCACAGTGGGCTACTTATTAAATCAGACCCAAAGCCAGATGGATTTTGTTTAGATATATGGAAATTGGGAGCATATAAGACAATGAATTTTATTACACCTTTAACTCTGGAAATAGATGCCCCAAACCACAGATGGAGGCAGGTTGACAAGCCAGAGAAAGAGAACGTGACTTCAAACTTGGTCCAAAACTGTATTTAAAGGCAGTGAAAGGATAGATTAGGGGAGTGAATTTAAGATCTGAGGTCTGAGAAAGATTAAAAATCACCAACATTTTCTGGTACGGCCTCAATACTGACCATGTAATTGCTAACTTGATCACATTTAGTTGTTTATACCGATTAGATGGAAACAGAAGAGCAAAACCGAGACGTGCGTGGGTTTTTTCCGGGATCTCCAGTTTTTTTCCCACACTCCAAAGACATACAGATTTGTAACAGTGGTGATATTACCAGTGGTGAATCTGTGGAATTCTCTGCCACAGAAGGTAGTTGAGGCCAGTTCATTGACTATATTTAAGAGGGAGTTAGATGTGGCCCTTGTGGCTATAGGGATCAGGGGGTATGGAGAGAAGGCAGGTGTGGGAAATTGAGTTGGATGATCAGCCATGATCATATTGAATGGCGGTGCAGGCCCGAAGGGCTGAATGGCCTATTCCTGCACCTATTTTCTATGTTTCTATGTTTCTATGCAAGTTAATTGGCTTGGTATAATTCTCCCTAGTGTGTGTAGGATCACGTTCGTGTGCGGGGATTGCTGGTCGGCGTGGATTCGGTGGGCCGAAGGGCCTTTTTCCGTGCTGTACCTCTGAACTAAACTAAAAAAAGAGGGAATCATAAGTGTCTAAATCAACAACCATTCAGAGGCTTGTGTTGTTCAACATTCTACACGTATATATGTAGGTAATTGTCCAGAAATTAATTATGGTGTTCAATTTGGTGTGCTAAATGGTGCTGTATATCGTGTTAAAACGGAATTGGAAATCGCACAAAGAATTGGGGTGGCACAGTGGCGCAGCGGTAGAGTTGCTGCCTTTTTTAAGCCCCTGTCCCACTTAGGAAACCTGAACGGAAACCTCTGGAGACTTTGCGCCCCACCCAAGGTTTCCGTGCGGTTCCCAGAGGTTGCAGGTGGTTGCCGGAGGTTGCAAGTAGTGGAAGCAGGTAGGGAGACTGACAAAAACCTTCGGGAACCTCCGGGAACCGCACGGAAACCTTGGGTGGGGCGCAAAGTCTCCCGAGGTTTCCGTTCAGGTTTCCTAAGTGGGACAGGGGCATTACTTGTACAGTTAGGAATGGGTTCTGAAGACATCCAAGTGAATCGAGAACCAGAGGACATGGGAACCTGAGGGGTAACTGTTTTACACAAAGTGTGGGAGGTATATGGAACGAGCTGCTAGAGGAGGTAGTTGAGGCAGGTACTATCACAGTGTTTAAAAAACATTTGGACAGGTACATGGATAGGATAAGTTTAGAGGGATACAGACCAAATGCAGGCAAGTGGGACTAGTGTAGTTGGGCATGTTAGTCGGTGTGGGCAAGTTGGGCCGAATAGCCTGATTTAACACTGTATGACTCTATGACTACCCAGGCAAGTTAGCAGACTGTCGCTTAAAACAGCAAGACAAGCAACTACCTTGAACAGCAAGACAGGGCAGCACGGTGGCGCAGCAGTAGAGTTGCTGCCTTACAGCGCCAGAAACCCGGGTTCGATCCTGACTTCAGGTGCTGTCTGTACGGAGTTTGGATGTTCTCCCCGTGACCTGCGTGGGTTTTCTCCGGGAAGCTCCGATTTCTTCCCACACTCCAAAGACGTGCAGGTTTGTCCCTAGGATAGTCAGGATAGTGTTAGTGTGCGGGGATTGCTGGTCAGCACTCCCTCGATGGGCCGAAGGGCATTTTTCCACGCTGTATCTCAAAAGTAAACTAAACTAAACTAAACAAGCATCAAAAATAGTGCAACATGTTTGTACTGCTGACAATCAGCAGATTTTGTACTGCTGACAATCTTCCATAATCTTCTGAGAATGCAACTCTGAGCAATTTTGGTCGGTCCGGGCAAAATGCAGACCATGAAGAGTGGTCACGAATGATCAGATCCAAGAAGACCTTGTTCCAGGCAATCAGATTTCACCCAGGTATGATTGCCCATCTACTTGTGGCAAAATTGATTTTTCTGTGATTTATGCATAAAGAAAGGTGCTAATCGATCCATTTTCTAGACCTCAAAATGTAGCTGATGTTGCCACCTTAGATTCCACCAAGCAATTCGGCTGTTATAATTTAATTGAGATGAATTGAATTGGAATGGCCTGCTTTGTTTCATTTGTTTCCTACGGCCTTCAGAGATTGTCCTGGCTATATGAAGTGAGCAGATTAAATTGACCTAACAGAAGCAAAATAGTGCGGATGCTGCAAATCTAAAACAAACCACTGAGGCTAGAAATACTCAGCAGGTCAGAAGGCGTCACTTGTGATGAAAGGTCATTCATTTTGAAATGTTAATTTTGTTAACCCTCTCCGCAAATGATTTGAGGAAAAGGAAAAACTGCCAGTGTTTCAAACTTTCAGATTCTCACATAAATAGCCACGGCGTCGCCCAGCCACCTTCAATGACACACCTTCTCTCAACCTTCAGTCTCATCCACCCTCGGAGACAAGATCCACAGGCACCTGAGAAGCCCACCGCTCACAGCTTCTCTTCCAAGTCATACTCCATTCCTAATTTGATTCATATTGTTGGTCCCTTGTTGTATAGATCCTGGAACTACAGGATTGTAGAGGACCTTCAACAGTAAACAATGTAATAATAATAATAATAATACATTTTATTTGTGGGCGCCTTTCAAAAGTCTCAAGGACACCTTACAGAATTTAACAAGAGTAATAAACATATAATCGGAGTAAAATAAATAATAAAGACATCACCAATACACAAATTAAAGACAGAATTTGATCCAAAGACAAAAAAAATCAAAAACACAATGTGAAGAGAGAGCAGCGGCAGCTAAACCGCGCCAGCGTACACTCTCCCTTCCGACGGCCATCTTGGACACAGACTAAAATAATGTAGCGGCATATTTTTATATCGTTCAAGAGATTAATCCCTCTAGCCGCTAAATGGACTACATGGTTAAGGCATAATGGCACACGTGAGCTCTCCATCGGGGACCTTCAGAGCTTCTTCACAGATAAATCTTCAACAGTCTTTTGATTAATATATTCTTTATTGTTGATGCAAAACAATAAGGTATACATCCAAACTTCTTCCGACTCGTACACTATAATCCTCCTCAATGGCCTACCCCTTATTCTTAAACTGTGGCCACTGATTCTGGACTCCCCCAACATCGGGAACATGGGGGGTGATAGCTCTTGACACCATGACAGTATTTGACTGAGGCTGTAGTTGGAGTGAATTCAATGGGAAACCAGTCCAATGGTTGGAATTAGGCCGATGGTGATGATGGTTGTGGTTGTTGGCAGGGTCGATCATTCTAGCTCTGGAACATCTTTGCAAGAGATCCTGTGGCCAGTGTCCTAGGCCCAACCAGCTTCAGTTGCTTCATGAATGACCTATTGTGAACAATTTTGGGCACCGTATCTGAGGAAGGATGTGCTGGCTCTGGAGAGGGTCCAGAGGAGGTTTACAAGAATTATCCCAGGAATAAGTAGGTTAGCCTATGATGAGCACTTGCCGGCACTGGGCCTGTCCTCGCTGGAGTTTAGAAGAAAGAGGGGGACCTCATTGAAATGTACAGAATAGTGATAAGGCTTGTTTAGAGTGGATGTGGAGAGGATGTTTCCACCAGTGGAAGAGACTAAGACTAGAAGTCATAGCCTCAGAATTAAAATACATTCTTTTCGGAAGGAGATGAGGAGAAATTTGTCAGAGGGTGGTGAATTTGTTGAATTTTGTGCCACAGAAGGCTGTGGAGGCCATCAATGGATATTTGTAAGGCAGAAATAGACAGATTCTTGATTAGTACAGGTGTCAGAGTTTATGGGGAGAAGGCAGGAGAATGGGGTTAGGAGAGATAGATCAGTCATGATTGAATGGCAGACTTGATAGGCCGAATGGCCTAATTCTACCTTTATTGCTTATGACCTCCCTTCCTCAGAGATGGGGATGTCTGCTGGTGGAAGCACAATATTCCGTTCCATTCATAACTTCTCACCCAGCGAAGCAGACTTCTCACCCAGTGCCAGACCTGAACTACATTCAGCCAAGTTCATAAGTAATAGGAGCAGGAATAGGCTATTCAGCCCATCAAGTCTACTCGGCCATTCAGTCATGACAGATCAATCTTTCTCTCCCAACCCCTTCCTCCAAGCTTCTCCCCGTAACCTTTGACACCCTTGTGCCCCTGTCCCACTTAGGAAACCTGAACGGAAACATCTGGAGACATTGTGCCCCACCCAAGGTTTCCGTGCAGTTCCCGGAGATTTTTGTCAGTCTCCCTATTGGTCGAAAGTGGTTTCTGCTTCTTCTATGTTCCGGCGATTATTTCAAAACAGAACATAGAAGAAGCAGAAGGTACACAAAAATGCTGGAGAAACTCAGCGGGTGCAGCAGCATCTATGGAGCGAAGGAAATGGGTGACGTTTCGGGCCGAAACCCTAGCGGAAACCACTTTCGACCATTAGGCAGACTGACAAAATCCTCCGGGAACCGCACGGAAACCTTGGGTGGGGCGCAAAATCTCCAGAGGTTTCCGTTCAGGTTTCCTAAGTGGGACAGGGGCATAACTAATCAGGACCTGACAATCTCCACATTAAAAATACCCAATGGCTTGGCCTCTGCAGAAGTCTTTGGCAATGAAGTCCACAGATTCACCACCTTCTAACTGAAGAAATACTTCCTCATCTTATTTCTAAAGGCACATTTTTTTATTCTGAGGAATGTCTGTGCCACAAATGTGCTGACCAGTAACCATATCCACCAAAAGAGAATCTAACTACCTATCCTTGGCATTCAGTACGTTACCATCACCCAGTTCCCCCACTTCTAAACATCCTGGTTCTCTATTAACCAGAAACTCAACTGACACAGAAATACATTGGCCACAAGAGCAAGTCAAACGTTGGGCATCTGTGAAAGCCATTGGAAGCCTTTTCACTTCCCACACAGCATATGTAGGGAGTGTGCTTGTCTCCTCTCTATTTTCCTGAATGAGTGCAATGCAAAGTACTCTGAAAACGTTCGATACCAAGCAGGTCTAAGCAACTTGCTTGCCTTGCCTTGTACGAATGGTACTAACCTTCCTAAACCACATTTAGCTGCACAGTGGCATGGCTGATAGAGTCATCGTGCCACGGACCCGAGTTTGATCCTAACTTCAGGTGCTGTCCGTATGGAGTTTGCACGTACTCCCTACGACCGCATGGGTTTCCTCCAGGTGTTCTAGCTTCCTCCCACGTCCCGAAGATGTGCGTGTTTGTAGGCTAATTGGCCTCGGTACATTTCCCTACTGGGTAGAGAGTGGATGAGAAAATGGGATAGCATAGAACTAGTGTGAACGGGTCATCAATGGTTGGCAAAGACTCGCCGGGCCAAAGGTTCTGCTTCCATGCTGTATCGCTAAATTAAACTAAGCCACATTAAATGTTTAATCCCTCCACCATAGGCAACAAATAACCGCGGTGAGTATCATTCATAAAATGCTCCACATTTACCCACTGAGGCAACTCCATCTGCCCCTCCGAAACCCAACATCTCTCCCATCAAGAAAGACTAAGACAACAGGCATATGGTCAATGGTCAAATTATTTATTTGTTGCCATGTGCAGCAGGTACAGCAAAATACATTTTGTGCACCCAGATCGGCAAGACTATCCCTATACATAAACACAATCTCCCCAGTTCGTGCAGTGTGCACAGACCAGGCCACCAAGTCCAAATGCAAGAGTCGAATGCAATTGGACAGAGGTGCAGATTCCTCCCTACAGATCCCCATCACACAGTATCCTTATTGGGCCCTAGTGAGACCACAGTGCCCTAGTGAAACCACACCTGGAGTATTGTGTGCAGTGTTGGCCTCCGAATCTGAGGAAGGACATTCTTGCTATTGGGGGAGTGCAGAGTAAGTTCACGAGGTTAATTCCTGGGATGGCGGGACTGTCATATGTTGAAAGAATGGAGCTACTGGGCTTGTATACACTGTAATTTAGAAGGATGAGAGGGCATCTTATTGAAACATAGAAACATAGAAACATAGAATTAGGTGCAGGAGTAGGCCATTCGGCCCTTCGAGCCAGCACCGCCATTCAATATGATCATGGCTGAATCATCCAACTCAGTATCCCGTACCTGCCTTCTCTCCATACCCTCTGATCCCCTTAGCCACAAGGGCCACATCTAACTCCCTCTTAAATATAGCCAATGAACTGGCCTCGACTACCCTCTGTGGCAGAGAGTTCCAGAGATTCACCACTCTCTGTAAGATTATTAACGGATTAGACCTGCTAAAGGCAGTAAACATGTTCCCAATGTTGGGGGAGTCTCGAACCAGGCTCCGCAGTTTAAGAATAAGGGGTTTGCCATTTAGAACGGAGATGAGGAAAATCTTTTTCACTCAGAGAGTTGTGAATCTGTGGAATTCTCTGCCTCAGAAAGCAGTGGAGGCCAATTCTCTGCACGCTTTCAAGAGAGAGTTGGATAAAGCTCTTAAAGATAGCGGAGTGAAGGGTTATGGGGAGAAGGCAGGAACGGGGTACTGATTGTGGATGATCAGCCATGATCACAGTGAATGGCGGTGCTGGCTCGAAGGGCCAAATGGACTACTCCTGCACATATTGTCTATGGTCTATTTGGAAACAGTTTGCTGTTCCTTCATTATCACTTGCAATTTTGCAATCCTGGAATCCCGGAATTTCTACCCGATAGTACAGTAGGAACACACGCTCAGCAGAATGGTTGAGGTTGTTCAAGATATATTATCACCATTTCTCAATGCCATTTAAAGATGAGTTTTCCCCGAGATCTTCGGTTTCCTCCCACATTCCAAAGACTTGGTGGTCAATTGGCTTGGGTTTGTATACTTGGTATAGGTAAGTGTAAAATTGTCCCAAGTGTGTGTAATGTGCGTGGATGGCTGGTCGGCATGGACTCGGTGGGCTGAAGGGCCTGTTTCCATGCTGTATCTCCAAACTAGAAAAAACTGATGAGCAATAAATGTTAGCCATGGCGATATTGCCCATATGAACAAATGAGGAAGTAACGACTGCAATGGACCTAGAAGATTGATCGCCATCAGCTTATCAAGGACAATTAGGGTTGGACAATAAACGCTGACCTTGCTGAAAATGCCTGCATCCCCAAAACCGAATAAAAAGGAAATATGATCCATTTTAATATGTTTGGATTTCAGCCAGCCCTCTGCGACACATTATGTTATTCCAACTGATAAATGATCTCACAGCAGCAATCATTCGAACATGGCTAGTCTGATTCCAGAAGATAGACACAAAATGCTGGAGTCACTCAGCGGGTCACTCAGCGGGTCAAGGGCCTGTCCCACTTGGCCATCATTTGCGCACCATTTACGCAACCTGGTAGCGTGTGGGTAACGCGGGACGGGCGCATGGAGAAGTGTGGAGATGCGCGCGGTATCACGCATCGTGCCAGGATTTCGTCCTGTACGAAATCTTCCTATCGTGTAAATGACGGCCAAGTGGGACAGGGTGACGTTTCGGGTCGAATGGGTGATGTTTCGGGTCGAGACCCTTCTTCAGACAGAAACATCATCCATTCCTTCTCTCCAGAGATGCTGCCGGTCCTGCTGAGTTACTCCTGCATTTTGTGTCTATCTTCAATTTAAACCAGCATCTGCAGTTCCTTCCCACAGATTAATTTGGTCTGCAACTTTTCATTCTCCTCTGTTTTTGAATAGGGCCATTACATCTGCAGTTTTTCCCAATTGCTAGCACCACTCAAGAAACTGGAACATTTTAGAAAATCAACATAAATATCATGAACTGGGTAAATATCATAAACTGGGCATTTAAATGACGTCACGCGCTCCAGGCGGCTGTGCGGATGCGTGATGACGCCTGTGACAGTCACTACTGGCCTGTCTCGTAAATGACAGCCAAGTGGGACAGGCCCTTTGGGCAGCATCTCTGGAGAAAAATAATAGGTGACTTTTTTGGGTTGGAACTCTTCTTCTGACTGAAAATAGAGGTGGTTGGAAATTAGAAGCGGGGGAAATTAGACTGGTGGTGTGGAAAAGGCCAGGACAAATCAGGTCCGACAAAAGATGACCTTAGGAAGTAAGTAAGTAAGTAAGTAAGTTTTATTTATATAGCACGTTTTAAGTCAACTCGCATTGACACCAAAGTGCTTTACATAAATTAAAAAATAAGTATCTATACAAACCATAGAAAAAGGTTAAAAAAAATAAAGAAAATGGACACAACACATTATTGAGTTCAATAGGAAGGGTGGAGTTGGCTGGGAAAGGTGTGATAACAAGAGGGATATGAAGTGCTGTTCCTCCAATTTGCATGTGGCCTCACCCTGACAGTGATGAGGCTCAAGATAGAAAGATAGAAAGGTCAGTATGGGAATGGGAAGGGGAGTTAAAACGTTTGGCAACGGTGAGATCATATAGGCCAAAGTGGACTGAGCGTACGTGTTCAGCAAGACAATCGGCAAGTCCACGCTTGGTCTCATCAATATATAGGACCTGATTCAATGTGAGCACCAGACAGCTAGCATATCAGACCAACAATGTATGTACAGACGGTACACAAAATTGCTGGGGAAACTCAGCGGGTGCAGCAGCATCTATGGAGCGAAGGAAATAGGCGACGTTTCGGGCCGAAACCCTTCTTCAGACTTCAGATTGGGTCTGAAGAAGGGTTTCGGTCCGAAACGTCGCCTATTTCCTTCGCTCCATAGATGCTGCTGCACCCGCTGAGTTTCCCCAGCAATTTTGTGTACCTTCGATATTCCAGCATCTGCAGTTCCCTTTTGAACACATGTATGTACAGACACAAAGTGCTGGAGTAACTCAACTGGTCAGGTAGCATCTCTGAAGAAAAGGAGCAGGTGACATTTCGGGTCGGAACCCCTATGGTGTCATAGAGTGATACAGCGTGGAAACAGGCCCTTCGGCCCAACTTGCCCAACCTGGCCAACATGTCCCAGCTACACCAGTTCCCCACCTGCCTACATTTGGCCCACATCCCTCTAAAGCTGCCTATCCATGTACTTGTTTCTTAAACGTTGCAATAGTCCCTGCCTCAACTACCTCCTCCGGCAGCTCGTTCCATACACCCACCATCCGTTGTGTCCCTGCCTCAACTATCTCCTCTGGCAGTCTGAAGAAGGGAATCGACCCGAAACGTCATCCATTCCTTCTCTCCAGGGATGTTGCCTGTCCCGCTGAGTCACTCCAGCATTTTGTATCTACCTTCGATTTAAACCAGCATCTGCAGTTCTCTCCTACACACTGTGCGTCGAACCATTCTATTCCCCTGATGATTTTGTACACCTCTATAGAATCACCCCTTATCATCCTGTGCTCCCAGCCTATTCAACCTCTCCTTAGAGCTCAATCTTCTTCTTCGAAGAGTTCCGACCCAAAACGTCACCTGTTCCTTTTCTCCAGAGATGTTCCCTGACCAGATGAGCTGCTCCAGCACTTTGTGTCGATCTTCGGTATAAACCAGCATCTGCACTTCCTTCCTACACACTCCATTGCATGGATGACTTGCTACCAGCATGTTTCTTGTGATATCTAACCCAGTTCCTTGTGCAAGACAGAAAGCATCTCTGGAGAAAAGAACCAGAGATGCCGTCTGACCCAATGTGTTACTCCAGCTTTTTTAAACCAGCACTTGCAAATACATCAGTAGTTCCTTCTTACACAACAATGTATTATACAGCATTTTTGTGTACCTTCGATTTTCCAGCATCTGAAGTTCCTTCTTGAACACAATGTATATATATCTATCTTCTATCTATATTACTAAAAGTCTGTTCTTGACCGGTTTTGGCCATCTGTGCTGTGAATTCCGAGAGAACGCCGCCACCTGCGGCCGTCATTTTTGGCCACCTTGCTCAGAGCCCCCCTCCGCCACATGTGTGCCGATGATTTTTCCTGTCGATTAAAAATGACAGAGATATTAATGTTTTTACAAAATTCCCCATTCTCTCTGCTGCCCCCGCTGGCGGCAGGGGGGAGGGACTATAAAACAAGGAAGTGGTGTGCAAGCTGGAGGAAGGCAGAGGGTCATGTTTCTCTGAGCTGTGAATAACACTGAACACATGTCTACTCAAATGTAAGTGCCCTTAGTGGTTCTAAAATGCTTGCAGAATGTGTCTATTGGTTCTAAACTTGCAAAAAAGTGTCTATTGGTTCTAAACCTTGCAAAAAAAAGGTCTATTGGTTCTAAAACTTGCAAAAAAATGTCTATTGGTTCTAAAGCTTTCAAAAAATGTCTCTATTGGTTCTAAAGCTTGCAAAAAATGTCTATTGGTTCTAAAGCTTGCAAAAAAAGTGTCTATTGGTTCTAAAGCTTGCAAGAAAAGGTCTATTGGTTCTAAAGCATGCAAAAAAAGTGTCTATTGGTACTAAAGCTTGCAAAAAAAGGTCTATTGGTTCTAAAGCTTGCAAAAAAATGTCTATTGGTTCTAAAGCTTACAAAAAAATGTCTATTGGATCTAAAGCTTGCAAAAAGTGTCTCTATTGGTTGTAAAGCTTGCAAAAAATGCTTGAAGTTGAAAGGCACTATTACTGCAAATGGTGGCGGTTGGTTTGGCTTGAAGTTGAAAGGCACTATCACTGCAAATGGTGGCTTGGTTGCTTTGGCTTGAAGTTGAAAGGCACTACTTACTGCAAATGGTGGCTTGGTTGATTTGGCTTGAAGTTGAAAGGCACTACTTACTGCAAATGGTGGCTTGGGTGTGGCTTGAAGTTGAAAGGTACTATTACTGCAAATGATGGCTTGGTTGCTTTGGCTTGAAGTTGAAAGGCACTACACTGCAAATGGTGGCTTGGTTGCTTTGGCTTGAAGTTGAAAGGCACTACTTACTGCAAATGGTGGCTTGGGTGTGGCTTGAAGTTGAAAGACACCACTTACTGCAAATGAAGGGCGTGGGTGTGGTTTGAAGTTGAAAGACACCACTTACTGCAAATGATGGCTTGGGTGTGGCTTGAAGTTGAAAGACACCACTTACTGCAAATAGTGGCTTGGGAGCTTTGAAGTTGAAAGGCACTACTTACTGCAAATGATGGCGTGGGTGTGGCTTGAAGTTGAAAGACACCACACTGCAAATGATGGCTTGGGTGTGGCTTGGGTGTGGCTTGAAGTTGAAAGACACCACTTACTGCAAATGGTGGCATGAAGTTGAAAGGCACTACTTACTGCAAATGGTGGCTTGGTTCTAAAGCTTGCAAAAAATGTCTATTGGTTCTAAAGCTTGCAAAAAAATGTCTATTGGTTCTAAAGATTGCAAAAAATGACTATTGGTTCAAAAGCTTGCAAAAAAAATGTCTGTTGGTTCTAAAGCTTGCAAAAACATGTCTATTGGTTCTAAAACGGCAAACAAATGTCTGTTGGTACTAAAGCTTGCAAAAAAAATGTCTATTGGTTCTAAAATGGTTCATACTAGCGCTCCAGAAAGCGCACCTGCCCCCCCCCCCCCCATGAAGTTGAAAGGCACTACTTACTGCAAATGGTGGCTTGGGTGTGGCTTGAAGTTGAAAGACCACTTACTGCAAATGGTGGCATGAAGTTGAAAGGCACTACTTACTGCAAATGGTGGCATGAAGTTGAAAGGCACTACTTACTGCAAATGGTGGCTTGGTTGCTTTGGCTTGAAGTTGAAAAACACCACTTACTGCAAATGGTGGCTTGGGAGCTTTGAAGTTGAAAGGCACTGCTTACTGCAAATGATGGCTTGGGTGTGGCTTGGGTGTGGCTTGAAGTTGAAAGACACCACTTACTGCAAATGGTGGCATGAAGTTGAAAGGCACTACTTACTGCAAATGGTGGCTTGGGTGTGGCTTGGGTGTGGCTTGGAGTTGAAAGACCACTTACTGCAAATGGTGGCATGAAGTTGAAAGGCACTACTTACTGCAAATGGTGGCATGTAGTTGAAAGGCACTACTTACTGCAAATGGTGGCTTGGTTGCTTTGGCTTGAAGTTGAAAGGCACTACTTACTGCAAATGGTGGCTTGGGAGCTTTGACTTGAAGTTGAAAGGCACTACTTACTGCAAATGATGGCTTGGGTGTGGCTTGAAGTTGAAAGGCACTACTTACTGCAGATGGTGGCTTGGGTGCAATGGCTTAATGTTAAAATGTATTACTTACTGCACATGGTGGCTTGGGTGCTTTGGCTTTAAGTTGAAAGGCACTACTTACTGCAAATTGTAGCTTGGGTGCTTTGGCATTAAGTTGAAAGGCACTGCAAATGGTGGCATGAAGTTGAAAGGCACTACTTACTGCAAGTGGTGGCTTGGGAGCTTTGGTTTGAAGTTGAAAGCCACTACTTACTGCAAATGGTGGCTTGGGAGCATTGGCTTGAAGTTGAAAAGCACTACTTACTGCAAATGGTGGCTTGGTTGCTTTGGCTTGAAGTTGAAAGGCACTAATTACTGCAAATGGTGGCATGAGGTTGACAGGCACTACTTACTGCAAATGGTGGCTTGGGTGTGGCTTGGGTGTGGTTTGAAGTTGAAAGCCACTAACTGCAAATGGTGGCATGGATGCATTGGCTTGAAGTTAAAAGGCACTACTGTAAATGCACTTACTTCCTGTTTGCACTGTATATTGATTTTAGATAAAACGCTACCACTTACGGCTGTGATTTTTGGCCATCTTACTCAGTCCTACTCCGCTGAGCAGATGCAGAGAATTCTTCCCATCAATGAAAAATAAAAGTGTTATTAGTTTTTTTTTAAATGTTGAGAATCTCTCTCCTGTCAATCACTCCATGAAAGCCACGCCTTTTCCGGTGCGGTGGGGGAGGGGTTATAAAACCTGGAAATGTGGGTGTGGCTCAGTCTCTGCAAGATGGTGGAGGGAGAGGTCACGACTCGCTGTCTTTAGTGGCTTTGCACCCTACTTCAAATGGTATGAAACTGCACGAATTTGGTGGCCTTGCACCCTGCTAGAAGTGGTAAGAAACTGTACTTGAATTTGGTGGCCTTATACCCTGCTTGAAATAGAATTTCAAGGATTAGCCATGAGTCAACTACCAGCCCACCAGCCGTGAGTGAGTTGCCAGCACAACAGGCTTGATTGACTGAGACGCCAGCCCAAGAATCCATTTGGCGCACAATTTGCATACTAGCCCTCTGGAAACCAGTCCCTTCAGCCCACAACACCCATATTAGCGCTCCAGAAACCCCCCCCCCCCCCCCCAACTGGCCACCAATATTAGAATTGGTGGAGAGGTGGAATATTGCGTTGGATGACCAGCCCTCCTGTGTGATGCTGGGACCCAACGGGTCCCACTTAGTCTAGTATATATATATATACATTGTGGGGATTGCCCCAGTCTATACTTTTACTTCAGGCTTCTAATCAATCGGTCATCATGTTTATGGTCTTGAAAAATCTAGCTGTTTTTACGGCTGGTGAGATTGTAGATCTTCTGATTAAGAGGATGGCTATTTAATCACTGGCAGGCCATGTAATATTGATGAGCTAACATCCATGATATCTGGATTGGAAAAAGCGAGCTTAAAAGAGGGTGGTGCTTTTTTGCTTAATTAATTGCTGATATGGGCGGAATCGATTTCTATTTATGAAGGTACAACATGATCAACATCATCCCACTGTGTTTGTGTGCTTCGCTGCATAGTGTAATCAGAAGGAGTGAGTCATGACAGTCCCAACCTTAAAGACCATGTCGGTAATCAAACTTGATGGATTTAGCCCCAGGTTCTCAGATAAGAAATTCTCTCAGTGAATTCTGACCATTAATTCGTGAAAATCCAGTGCCGAGATCCCCTGCTAGTGCTCATATTTGCGATATTAGCATACCGGACACAGAGACGATACTGAAGCTATCAAGGTGAACAGAGAAGTGGGGGATTTATGTGTGTGTGTTGATGGGAATGAATACAGATGCCTTCAGAGAGGAGCTCACCTCATCAAAGGAGTAGCAGCAGGTAACGGTGTTATTTAATCTAAGCTTCTGTGCTATGGGATTCCCAGAAGCAAGAATGCAGCCCAGTTACAACTGAGTTCTTAAAGGAGAACGAGGCAATGTTTCTTCAGTCTTAGCAGATCACTGAGGGGGTTCCACACTCGATTCTGCAGCAAACAAGACCGCATACATATTATTTTACAAGAAATATTGAGCAGAGAAAAATAACGCACTCAGATGAAGCACTGAGATTAAACTATTCGAGGGGCTCAGAAATAGTCACCGCAATTGCCTCAGGATAACATGTGCAAGCTGCTACTGTGAGAGGCTCCAGTACATTGATGATACATTCCTAGATGAGCTGATTTATCTGTTTACCCTCCGGAGATAGGAATAACAACTTCTTTCTTCTTTGCTTGTTTGATGCGTGTTTGATTTGGACTGGAGCCAGTGGGGAATGGGCTGGCAGAGTAGCGCATTGGCACAGTCTTTCAATGGTCATTTTCCATTGAGAGTAGGGAATATTCAAACAAGAGGACATGATTTGAGAATTAAGGGACAAAAGTTTAGGGGTAACATGAGGGGGAACTTCTTTACTCAGAGAGTGGTAGCTGTGTGGAATGAGCTTCCAGTGGAAGTGGTGGAGGCAGGTTCAATTTTATCATTTAAAAATATATTGGATAGGTATATGGATGGGACAGGAATGGAGGGTTATGGTCTGAGTGCAGGTAGATGGGACTAGGTGAGAGTAAGTGTTCGGCACAGACTAGAAGGGCTGAGATGGCCTGTTTCCGTGCTGTAATTGTTATATGGTTATATGGTTAATTAGTGGTAGCCAGTGTCATCTTATGGGCTGTCATGTGCCGGGGCAGCAGGGCGAAGGCTATGGATGCCAATACGACTAACAAACTCATCAGGAAGGCTCGCTCTGTCCTGGGGCCAGAGGTGGATTCATGGGGAGATGCTCCTCAAACTGCAGCACATCCTGGACAATACAGCTCACCGCCTCCATGATACACTAGTCAAACTGCGGAGCACCTTCAGCAGCAGACTGGCTCCATCAAGATGCATGACAGAATGCCACAGGAGATCCCTCTTCCCTGTGGCTATCAAACTGGACAACTCCTCTCCCTTCAGTTGTGGTGCCAAATCCCGGCGACTCATATATTTGGTCACAGTGGCCTGTTTCTCCACATTCTGTACTTAATCTGGGAATGAAGTTTAGTTCAGAGATACAGCATGGAAACAGGCCCCTTGGCCTTCCGAGTCCACGCTGCCCAGTCTTCCCTGCACACCAACACTATCCTACACACACTTCGGGCCAATTTACAATTTCACCAAGCCAATTAGCCGACAAACCTGTACGTCCAAATTTGGAGTGTGGGAGGAAACCGGAGATCCCGGAGAAAACCCACGCAGGTCAGGGGTAGAACGTACAAACTCCGTACAGACAAACACCTGTAGTCGGGATTGAATCCCGATCTCTGGCGCTGTAAGGCGGCAACTCTTCCGTTGCCTTAATCTGGGATTATATTTATGCATGGCGATGATTCAACTGCAAATAAAGGTTTTCAGTGTACCCTGGTTATTTGGCTATCGTTACTCACAGGTACTCCAGCAATCCCATGGCTACCGAAAATATAGAATATTTCAGCAACGGAGCAGGCTCTTCGACCCATCATATCGGTGCCGTACTTATTGGGAAAACTCATCCGATAAATGAATGTTTCCTGACTTGCGCTGGCTGATGTGTGCTCTGAAGCTTCTCCGCACCTCATTGACCAGCAGTCAAAGATAATTACAAAGGGATTTTACAAGCATGTATTTTTCAATTCTATTTGCCTGCAATCCAGAATCATCCGATTGCAGCTGCTGTTAATGAGCAATGGGCAGGAGGTGGGATATATCTACGAAGGTTTATGTTGAAATTGCAGGAATAAGAAATAGCTGCATAAATATCGGGTGCAGCCAACCACCCCATGAAATGATGAGAGGTACACATTGATGTTTCAAGATGATCATACAACATCTATTTTCCGGCGAGGCTCCCTCATTATGTTTCTGCAAGATTTACGGGTGCTTATCTGTACCGAGTTCATACATTATCCCCATGACCTGCTTGGGCTTTGCCCCGGATGCTCCGTTTTCCTCCCACACTCCAAAGACATACAAGTTTGTAAGCTAGGTACACAAAATTGCTGGGGAAACTCAGCAGGCGCAGCAGCATCTATGGAGCGAAGGAAATAGGCGACGTTTCGGGCCAAAACCCTTCTTCAGACTGATGGGGGGTGGGGGGGGGAAAGAAAGAAGGAAAAGGGGAGGAGGAGGAGGAGCCCGAGGGCGGGCGGATGGGAGGGTGGGAGGAGACAGCTAGAGGGTTAAGGAAGGGGAGGAGACAGCAAGGGCTACAGTTGGAGGGCAGGGGGGATCACAGAAGGTGTGCAGTTAGAGAGGAGGTTGTGAAACTGTCTCCGGAGAGAGGAGGAGAACTTCTTCAAAGTAGGCATACCTTGAGGAGATATCGCAGTGGAGTAGACAAAGTGTTCAAAAGGGAACTGCAGATGCTAGAATATCGAAGGTACACAAAATTGCTGGGGAAACTCAGCGGGCGCAGCAGCATCTATGGAGCGAAGGAAATAGGCAACGTTTCGGGCCGAAACCCTTCTTCAGACTGATGGGGGGTGGGGGGGGAAAGAAAGAAGGAAAAGGGGAGGAGGAGGAGGAGCCCTCGATACCTTCGATATTCCAGCATCTGCAGTTCCCTTTTGAACAAGTTTGTAAGCTAATTGGCTCGGTATAATTGTAAAAAAAAATGTTCCTAGTGTGTGTAGGGTAGGGATCGCTGGTCGGCATGGGCTCGGTGGGCCGAAGGGCCTGTTTCGTGCTGTATTTCTAAACTAAACTAAAAATCAAATTTGCTTTAGTTCTGCTCCATAAGATTTTTTTTTTGCTTGTCCAAGGGTCTGTGTTGACAAGTTAGTGGTTCCAATTGCATCACTCCTCCCTCAATTATAACCATTTAACATTCATTCAATGTACCATTCTTGCATTGCAAGATCGTGACCTGTGTCTTTTCACTAGCCACAGAGGTTCCAGAGG
This sequence comes from Amblyraja radiata, assembly GCF_010909765.2. NCBI lineage: Eukaryota > Metazoa > Chordata > Chondrichthyes > Rajiformes > Rajidae > Amblyraja > Amblyraja radiata. The sequence continues at coordinate 94,214,557 of NC_045961.1, forward strand.
ATTGGAGAGTAGCCAGTGTTGTTCCTTTGTTTAAAAAAGGCAATAGGGATAAGTAGGAATAGAGGGGTGGTGCGGTGGCGCAGTGGCAGAGTTGCTGCCTTACAATAGACAATAGGTGCAGGAGTAGGCCATTCGGCCCATCGAGCCAGCACCGCCATTCAATGTGATCATGGCTGATCATCCCCAATCAGTACCCCGTTCCTGCCTTCTCCCCATATCCCTGACTCCGCTATTTTTAAGAGCTCTATCTAGCCTCTCTTGAAAGCATCCAGAGAACCTGCCTCCACCGCCCTCTGAGTCAGAGAATTCCACAGACTCACCACTCTCTGTGAGAAAAAGCGTTTCCTCATCTCCGTTCTAAATGGCTAACTCCTTATTCTTAAACTGTGGCCCCTGGTTCTGGACTCCCCCAACATCGGGAACATGTTTCCTGACTCTAGCGTGTCCAAGCCCTTGACAATCATATATGTTTCAATGAGATCCCCTCTCACCCTTCTAAACTCCAGAGTGTACAAGTCCAGCTGCTCCATTCTCTCAGCATATGACAGTCCCGCCATCCCGGGAATTAACCTTGTAAACATACGCTGCACTCCCTCAATAGCAAGAACAGTGCCAGTGACCCGGGTCCATCCTGACTATGGGTGCTTGTCTGTACGGGGTTTGTACGTTCTCCCCGTGACCTGCGTGGGCTTTCTCCGGGATCTCTGGTTTCCTCCCACACACGAAAGACGTACTGGTTTGTAGGTTAATTGGCTTAGGTAAAATTGTAAATTGTCCCTAATGTGTTAATGTGTTACCAGTTAATGGGGATCGCTGGTCACCACGGACTCGGTTCGCAGAAGAACCTGTTTCTGCACTGTATCTCTAAACTAAATAAAACTAAAGGGATAAAGTCGGTGGGCCTCACATCAGTAGTGGAGAACCTACTAGAGAGGATTCCTCAGGATAGGATCTAGTGGCCATTGGAAAAGCATGGGCTTATCAGGGACAGTGAGCATGGTTTATACAAGGAAAGTCTTGTCCTGCAAATGATGGCGTTTCTTAGGAAGGTACAGTGGTGCAAGAGCTGCTGCCTCAAAGCGCCAGAGACGAGTTTGGTCCCGACCTCGGATGTCGTCTATGCGGAGCTTGTATGTTCTCCCTGTGATGGTGTGGGTTTCCTCTAGGTGCTCTGGTTTCCTGCCACATCCCAAAAATGGGTGGGTTTTGAAGGTTAATTGACCTGTAAATTGCCCCGAATGGGGTGGGAGATTGCAACCTTCACGTGGTTCACCCTGTTTCGACTAATGCAATCAACCCGGCGTGCACAAACAAAAGGTCAAATAGAACAAGTTGACCTACAACTTGTACACGCCATACGCAAGAAGAAGAAGAATTGCCCGAGTATGTAAGGAGTTGATGAGAAAGTGGGATAACATAGAACCACTGATAATGGGTGAGCAATGGTTATTGTGGACTGTTGTGGCCTGTTTCCATGCTGTATCATGAAGCTAAACTAAAAACATGAAGAGATAAGGAAGATTATTGATGGGAGTGGAGCTGTGGAAGTTGTCTATATGGACTTTAGTAAAGCATTTGATAAAATCCCAGCTGAAATTTAAGATGACTTGGTAGATTGGATTCAGAATCAGGTTGGTCATAGAAAATGGTCGAGGGGTGATTTTTCTGTCCGGAGGTTTATGATTAGTGGTGATTAAAGGAATATTGTTGGGACCTCTGTTGTCAGTGATAAAAATAAATGACTTAAGACAGGGATATAGATGGACTGAACAGATTATTAAGTTTGTAAAAGACACAGAAATTGGTGGAATATCTTTGAAGATATGGGAAGAGAAATGACAGGTGTAGTTGAATCCATATAAGTATGGCATGTTGGATATTGTAGTCAAATATAAGGAGCTACAGTCAATGGTAGGACCTTTCGGAACATTGATGTACTGAGGGATCTTGGAGTACAAGGCCATAAGTCTCTAAAAGCAGATAAGGTGAAAAAGAAGGTTTACAACATTCTTGCCTTTTGCAGTTGGGCCGTTGAGAGTAAAAGGCTGAAGGGCCTGTTTCATAGAGGCATGGAGTCATAGAGTGATACAGGCCCTTCGGCCCAACCTGCCCACACTGGCCAACATGTCCCAGCTACACTTGTCCCACCTGCCAGCATTTGGTCCACATCCCTCCAAACCTGTCCTATCCATGTACCTGTCTAACTGTTTCTTAAATGTTGGGATAGTCCCAGCCTCAGCTACCTCCTCTGCCAGCTTGTTCCATACCCCCACCACCCTTTGTGTGACAAAGTTACCCCTCAAATTCCTATTAAATCCTTTCCCCTTCACTTTAAACCTATGTCCTCTGCTCCTCGATTCACCCACACAGGGCAAGAGATTGTGTGCATCTACCTAATCTATTCCTCTCATTATCTTATACACCTCAGTGAGATCACCCCACATCCTCCTGCGCTCCATGGAAGAGTCCCAGCCTATTCAACCTCTGACCATAGCTCAGATCCCCTAGTCCTGGCATTATCCTCGTAAATTTTCTCTGTACCATGTTATATCTTTCATTCAATCAATTCAAAGGGCCTGTTCCTGTGCTCTTCTGCAATATATTAAATCAATTCAAAATCTGTTCATTAACTTACATATGAATTCTTCAGGAGGTTTTCCTCAGTGCATTTACAATGGCATGATGCTTGAGGACCTGCATCATTCTTGCTCCACACATACTAAAATTGGGCAGCCAAGTAAGAAGAAGAAGGGTCTCGACCCATAACGTCACCCATTCCTTTTCTCCAGAGGTGCTATCTGACCCGCTGAGTTACTCTAGCTATTTGTGTCTATCTTCAGCCTATGGTCCATTTCACCATCAGAAGTTGACTTATTCAGTGTTAATTAATGGTTGGAAAAAGACTGGGATTGATGCCTAATAGCAGAGGCTTGGGTATAATCACATGCATCACTGAACACAATGGCATGGTGTAGCAGTGAAAATGGTAATATTTGAAAACATAATCAGACGTGGCAGAAATTGTGGATTGATTGCTTAAATACATTTTCAGTGCATTAAGGACAGAGCGAAGAGAAAACCCTTCAAACTGAGATTGCACCAAACTTTTGTGATAAATGCCCACACCAGAGCCTATTCAGCTCTCTGACAGCAGTTATAAACACAAAATACTTTATTCTGCATACGTCTTTCATGCAAATGTCTGCATAATATCCAATTTTCCAGTCATGTCTTTACACTGTCTATTTTGCACGTTGACAACTAAAGTTATTGACAACGCATTATCCTCATTATTATCCTCATTGAAGCTCCTGCTGGAAAATAAACAGCCATAATGTTGTTTGCAGTGTGGTGCACTGCCAATCTCTATACTGAGGGAAACCCTCCCATCGCGCTCTCGCTTTCCAATGGCAAGATGTTTGGTTTGTAGTTTTAGTTTTTCGTGTTGGAGATATGCCGTGGAAACAGGCCCGTTGGCCCACCGAGTCCGTACTGACCAACCGTGTCACCCGTACGTTAGTTCCACGTTATCCCATCCTGCAGCAAAAATCCAGCAGAAAACGAATGCAATGCTAGCATGTATTTCAAGAGTGCTTGTATACAAAAGCAGGGATGTAATGCTGAGGCTCTATAAGGCGCTGGTCAGGCTGCATTTGCAATACTGTGAGCACCATATTTTGGGCACCAGATCTGAGGAAGGATGTGCTGGCTCTGGAAGGAGAGGGTCCAGAGGCGGTTGAATAATCCCAGAGTTGTGAATTTATGGAATTCCCTGCCACAGTGGGCGGTGGAGGCCAAGTCGCTGGATAGATTTAAGAGAGAGTTAGATAGAGCTCTAGGGGTTAGTGGAGTCAAGGGATATGGGGAGAAGGCAGGCACGGGTTATTGATAGGGGACGATCAGCCATGATCACAATGAATGGCGGTGCTGGCTCAAAGGGCTGAATGGCCTCCTCCTGCACCTATTTTCTATGTTTCTGTGTTATGAGTAGGTTAAGGTGTGATGAGCGTTTGACGGCACTGGGCCCGTACTTGCTGGAGTTTACAAGAATGAGGTGGGGGGACCTCATTTGAAATGTACAGAATAACGAAAGGCTTGGATAGAGTGGATGTGGAGAGGGTGTTTCCGCTAGTGGGAGTGTCTAGGGCTAGAGGTCATAGCCTCAGAATTAAAGGAGGTCCTTTTAGAAAGGAGATGAGGAGGAATTTCTTTGATCAGAGTGTGGTGAATCTGTGAAATTCTTTGCCACAGAAGGCTGTGGAGTACAATGTCTGGATATATTTAAGGTAGAGATAGATAGATTCTTAATTAGTACAGGTGTCAATGAGGTTATGGGGAGAAGGCAGGAGAATGGAGTTAGGAGAGAGAGATAGATCAGCCATGATTGAATGGCGGAGTGGACATGGTTGGCCAAACGGCCTAATTCTGCTCCTATTACTTATGATCTTATAATAATCCATGGGGTGAGATACGGAATGGATGTTTCAACTTAGAAACATAGAAACATAGAAAATAGGTGCAGGAGTAGGCCATTCGGCCCTTCGAGCCTGCACCGCCATTCAATATGATCATGGCTGATCATCCAACTCAGTATCCCATCCCTGCCTTCTCTCCATACCCCCTGATCCCTTTAGCCACAAGGGCCACATCTAACTCCCTCTGAAATAAAGCCAATGAACTGACCTCAACTACCTTCTGTGGCAGAGAATTCCACAGATTCACCACTCTCTATGTAAAATATGATTTTCTCATCTCGGTCCTAAAAGATTTCCCTCTTATCCTTAAATGTGACCCCTTGTTCTGGACTTCCCCAACATCGGGAACAATCTTCCTGCATCTAGCCTGTCCAACCCCTTAAGAATTTTGTAAGTTTATATAAGATCCCCCCTCAATCTTCTAAATTCTAGTGTGTACAAGCCGAGTCTATCCTGTCTTTCCTCATATGAAAGTCCTGCCATCCCAGGAATCAGTCTGGTTGCTTGCAGTAAGCTTGCAGACTTTTCTCCGAACAGGCAATGAAAAATAATTTAAATGAAGGTAGGGATGAACTGAACATGCTATCTGCATCACTATGTACAGATTAAACTCCATCCCTGCTTGTAGGTTATCTTGTTTATGCTCACAAAGTGCTGGAATTGAACTAAACCATAATGCTGGAATTAAAATAAACCAATAACCAAACCATTGACTCTGAAATCCCACTGCAGATTAAGCATTTAAAGGTATTCAGCAGAGCAGAACATTCCCAATGGATAGGGGATCTATAAAAAGGCTCCAATGATTTTGCTGATCGAGTAACTGTAAAACAGAGTTTAGTGCAATTCGGGGAAATGATTTTAAATGAATAACAAAGTTTGCTTTTAAATTAAGCAATCGCTGCTTCTGTTGGTTGAAGGTACAAGATCAAAGAAAAATCACCAGCCGTCACTAATCATATCTGCAGGCCATGATACCTGGCTCGATTGGAATCATGTGTTGTCTTTCTGCTGACTGGATAGCAGGCAACAAAAGCTTTGCACTGCACCTCGGCACATGTGACAATAAACTAAACTGAAACTGGCCATGAATCTTGGGAACAGATGAGTAGAGAGAGACTGCAGGACCAGTGCAGGGCACTGAGCTGCAGAGACTGGGAGCACTAAAAAACAAACTCATTAGAAACATAGAAACATAGACAATAGGTGCAGGAGTAAGCCATTCGGCCCTTCGAGCCTGCACCGCCATTCAATATGATCATGGCTGATCATCCAACTCAGTATCCTGTACCTGCCTTCTCTATATACCCCCAGATCCCTTTAGCCTCAAGGGCCACATCTAACTCTCTTAAATATAGCCAATGAACTGGCCTCAACTACCTTCTGTGGCAGAGGGTTCCAGAGATTCACCACTCTCTGTGTGAAAAATGTTTTTCTCATCTCGGTCCTAAAGGATTTCCCCTTTATCCTTAAACTGTGACCCCTTGTCCTGGACTTCCGCAACATCGGGAACAATCTTCCTGCATCTAGCCTGTCCAACACCTTAAGAATTTTGTAAGTTTCTATAAGATCCCCCCTCTATCTTCTAAATTCTAGCGAGTACAAGCCGAGTCTATCCAGTCTTTCTTCATATGAAAGTCCTGACATCCCAGGAATCAGTCTGGTGAACCTTCTCTGTACTCCCTCTATGGCAAGAATGTCTTTCCTCAGATTTGGAGACCAAAACTGTACGTAATACTCCAGGTGTGGTCTCACCAAGGCTGGCTGGCTCCATCCAGGGGGCGGAGTTGGATTCATGGGATGGTGGTCTTGGAGGGGAGGATGCTCCTCAAACTGTGGAGCATCCTGGACAATACAGCTCACCCCTTCCGTGACACACTGGTCAACCTGAGGAGCACCTTCAGCAACAGACTGGTTCCACCAAGATGCAGGACAGAATGTCACAGGAGATCCTTCTTCCCTGTGGCTATCAAACTGTACAACTCCTCCCCTTCTGTCGTGGGGTAGACTGAGACTGACTCCCGTTACCCGACCTCCAATCTTTGCACATCCCCAATCCTTTCCACTTGTCACTTTAATTTCATGTTTCATGTATTTTGTGTTTTTTTGACTGTTGGCAGATCAATTTCCCTCCTGGGATAAATAAAGTTCTATCATATCGTATTAGCATTAGTTGTTCAGCACAAAGCACCTTTACATATGGAGGGATTACACACAAACAGATCAATGACTTCACGGGGAGGCTGATAAATGGCAGAGCAGGGCAGCACAGTTTATGTTCTATGAGCAAAATTAGGCCATTCGGCCCATCATGTCCACGCCGCCATTTTATCATGGCTGATCTATCTTTCCCTCGCAACCCCATTCTCCTGCCTCCTCCCCATAACCCCTAACACCCTTAGTGATGCAGCAGTTAGTGCTATTGCAGCACAGTTTTAGTGACCCAGGTTCAATCTTGACCTGGGGTGCTGTTGCTGTGGGGTTTGCATGTTCATCATGGTGACTTTTTGGAGATTTTTTTTCTCCTCGGCTGCTCTGCCTTCCTTTTAGTTTTAGAGATACAGCGTTGAAACTAGCCCTTCTGCCCATCGAGCCCGTGCCGGCCAATGATCACCCATACACTAATTCTATCTTACACGCTAGGGACAATCTTACAGAAGCTAATCAACCAACCAACCAACCGGCACATCTTTGACATGTTGGAGGAAAATGGAACACCTAGAGAAAACCCACACAGTCACATGTAGAACATACAAACTCCATACAGACACCACCTATAGTCTGGATCGAAACCAGGTGTCTGTTTCCCTAACAAACTAATACAGCAAACTTACTGTTTTGACTGATTATACTTTAGACTTTCCTTTAGACTTTAGACTCCACTCATGCACCATCATGGATTAGTTTTCAGACAGTGGTTTGTACTAGTGTCATGCTTATTGTTTAACTTCACTGCCTTGTGCAATTTCTGTATAATGTGTGCTGTTGTGTGTTCATTGAGTCTAAGTGCCAATGATGCTGCTGCAAACTTGATTTTCACTGTACCTGGTCTATACTGGATTGAATACTTTATTGTGGCAGCATGTGACAACTCACAGTGAACTTCTTCACTTGCATACCCAAAGTTACAAAGTATCCACGCTAGATACACCCTTGTTCTCCCCCGCCCCTCACTGTGGTTCCCTACGCTGGGACCTCCATTGTTTCTGGCGGCGTGTGTCCTACGAATCCCACTTGGCCCGTCTTCATCCGATGGCGGCCTCAACGACCACCGACCACAACCAGTGTCCTCACTGACTGCCGCTCCGACCTCCTCCACGATCGCTACCTGGTCCCCACCTGACCTGACCCAGGCTCCGTCGGCTGCCGCCTACACTCACGAGGCTCGTCGGCCCACGAGGATCGGGCACTGACCCGCGGGGCTTCAGCACCGGCTCCGACTCACGGGGCTCCACCTCCCGGCTTCTCGGCGGCCTCCTGCGTGGCGTCTTACCAATACCTTACCGTACTCATACAAGTGATGATCAAACTCGACTTGACTTAGTTTAGTTTAGAGATACAGCGCGGAAACAGGCCCTTCGGCCCACCGAGTCCGCACCGACCAGCGATCCCCACTCATCAATGCTGCCGACACGATGGACAATTGACATTTATACCTACAAGCCAACTAGCCTACAAACCTGTACGTCTTTGGAGTGTGGGAGGAATCCGGAGAAAACCCATAGAGGGAACGTACAAACTCCGTACAGGCAGCACCCGTAGTCGGGATCGAACCCGGGTCTCCAGCGCTCCAAGTGCAGTAAGGCAGCAACTCGACTTGACTAGGAAAGACAAACAGACAGTGCAGATCAAGAAGCGAACTGATCAGACATTGGGAAATATCAATCAGGCTATGATACATTAAGAGGGTATAGGGGGGTTGCACGTAAGGTCACTGGGTCATAGGGATTGACGCACGGAGCCGCTCAATACATCTGGAGGACATCCGTCACTTCCGGTATATGTTATTAATGCAAGAAACGCGTACTGTTAAAAACCGCAAAAATGTTGAATTTTTGTGCTGAAAAAAATTGTGTAAGTCGGGGTAAGTGTGAGAGACATGTACCCAACTTTAGAATTCCAAAAGTGAAGCGAAATGAAGGTAAAGAGAAGCGAGAGCTGAAGGGACAAAGACAGCTAAAGTGCTTGGTGAACATTAGCCGTGCAGATATCGGAATTGAAAATATTGAGAATTATGGCGTTTGCTCACTGCACTGCATCAACAGTAAGGCATTATTTGTGTTTTTTCTTGATTCCTTTGGTATCTAAAAAATTTCAGGTGATAAATCTGGCTGTAAATTGTGCTTCAGAGGCGTTTGCTTTTTGTATGTAAAAACCCACTGGGCGATTTTAAAATTTTACAGCCAGATTTATCACTTCTGAAACTTTTTAGATGCCAAAGGAATCAAGAAAAAACACAAATAATGCCTTAGTTGATGAAATGCAGTGAGCAAACGGCCAATGTTCGCCAAGCACTTTGGCTGTTGTTGTCCCTTCAGCTCTCGCTTCTATCTACCGTCATCTCTCCTCACTTTTGGAATTCTGAAGTCGGCTAAATGTCTCACAGGCTTATCCCGATTTCCATAATTATTTACAGCACAAAAATTGACAATTTCGGCGGGTTTTAACGGACCCGCTACGCTGGAAACAATGGTCAGTGCCTACCTGCAGTTCATCGCATGTACTCCACTTGGAGTAGCGTAGCAACAGTACGGGTCATGGGTCGTGACCCGACTGCCGTGAAACTTCCCTATACGTAGGAACCACCCATGGGAAATAAGATGGGTGAATGGGAAAGATGAACAGGCACAGGAGATGGTGATATGGTGGCAATAATGGAGACTATCATAGAATTCCTAGCAGCAGCATAGTAACTATTGATGGAGAGAAGTGGGTGAAGATGCTTTTAATAGTTTTAATCAAATGGACATTTATATGATTAGAGAAAGGAAATATGTTGATGATTGATTGGAACTAAAGAACAACAAAGAGCTATTATCTTGCTGGATGTGTATGTAGTTTACTGTTAGTTTAGTTTAGAGACACAGTACGGAAGCAGGCCTTTCAGCCCATTGAGTGCATGTCGACAAGCGATCAGCCTGTACACTAACTCTATCCTACACATTAGGGACAATTTAGGGCTCTTAAAGATAGCGAAGTCAGGGGATATGGGGAGAAGGTCGGAACGGGGTACTGATTGTAGATGATCAGCCATGATCACATTGAATTGCGGTGCTGGCTCGAAGGGCCAAATGGCCTACTCCTGCACCTATTGTCTATTGTCTATTTTCAGTTCTTACTGAAGCCAATTAAACTACAAACTTGTACGTCTTTGGAGTGTGGGAGGAAACCGGAGCAGCCGGAGAAAACCCACGCAGGTCACAGGGAGAACGTACAAACTCCTTACAGACAGCACCCATAGTCAGGATCGAACCGGGGGTCTCTGGCGCTGGAAGGCAGCAACTCTACCGCTGCGACACCCTGCCTCCCTTTTTGTACTTTTAGGCAATCCTAAAGGTAAACGAAAAGCAAACTTTCAGGTACACTGAAAGATCAAATAATCTTAGTTCAGTTTCCATAATGTTGTGCTTTTATTAAACATCACTCTTATTAAGTCCCTTGGGATATCATGTAACGTTGAGGGTGTTATATAATTGCAAATTACCATGGTGGGAGTGAGGTGGCAGGATTAATTATTCTAATATAGAGTAATATATACCGGTAATATAAGAACTCATAGAGCAAAACGAATGAGAATTCTTGAACTGTGTACAAGACGAATTGTTCGATTAGTGCGTTTCAAGAAAGCTGCAGTGATGAAGTTAATTCCATGGATTTAAATGTACAAATTGAGCATGATCCACTGAGGGGGTTTTACAATCAGGGGGTAACTCCTGCAGCCTTGGGTAAAACCAGGCTCAAGCTGGCAGTGGGAAAACTATTAAAGATATTAATCAGGGACAGAAATAATGGGCACCTGAAAAAATAAGGTTAATAAATGGATATGAAATGGATATGAATCTAGCTTAGTGGGAGGAAAATAAACAAAGGCTTCATTTCAAGCTGATGGCATCAGGAAAGTGTCTACAATCTATTTAATACATATTATAGGCTAAATGAACGAAACTCATTATATTGTCTTGGTTACGTCAGTTCAGTTCAGTTTAGTTTAGTTTATTGTCACGTGTACTGAGGTACATAGAAACATAGAAACATAGAAACATAGAACATAGAAACATAGAAAATAGGTGCAGGAGTAGAGGCCATTCGGCCCTTCGAGCTTGCACCGCCATTCAATATGATCATGGCTGATCATCCAACTCAGTATCCTGTACCTGCCTTCTCTCCATACCCCCTGATCCCTTTAGCCACAAGGGCCACATCCAACTCCCTCTTAAATATAGCCAATGAACTGGCCTCAACTACCTTCTGTGGCAGAGAATTCCAGAGATTCACCACTCTCTGTGTGAAAAATGTTTTTCTCATCTCGGTCCTAAAAGATTTCCCCCTTATCCTTAAACTGTGACCCCTTGACCTGGACTTCCCCAACATCGGGAACAATCTTCCTGCATCTAGCCTGTCCAACCACTTGCAGTACAGTGAAAAGCTTTTTGTTGCCCGCTCACCAGCCAGCAGAAAGACAAAGCATGATTACAATCGAGCCATTTACAGTGTATAGATGCACTGTATCTATACGTTTAGTGCAAGGTAAAGCCAGCAAAGTCCGATCAAGGATAGTCCGAGGGTCACTAATGAGGTAGATAGTAGTTCAGCACTGCCCTCTGGTTGTGGTAGGATGATTCAGTTGCCTGATAACAGCTGGGAAGAAACTGTCCCTGAATCTGGAGGTGTGCGCTTTCACACTTCTACACCTTTTGCCTGATGGGAGAGAGGGGAAGAGGGAGAGGAAGAACTCGTCCTTGATTATGCTGCTCACCTTGCTGAAGCAGCGTGATGTATAAACGGAGTTAATAGAAGGGAGGTGCCCGTCCCGCTGAGTTACTCCAGCATTGTGTGTCTGTCAATGGAAGGGAGGTTGGTTTGTGTGATGGTCTGGGCTACGTCCACAATTCATTGCAATTTTTTGCAGCCTTGGATGGAGCTGTTCCAAAACCAAGCTGTGATGCATCCCGATAAAATACTTTCTACTTGCCAAAGCTTTGCTGATAGCACTTCCCAAACACCACAATCCTGCAGCAGCAGAGGTCAGCATCGATTTGTTACTGCCAGGGGGCAAGTGGTACAGAAGCTTGAAGTCTCACGCCACCAGGTTGAGCAACAGCTACTTTCCTACAACTGAATCTGGAACCAACCCATCAGTCTGAAGAAGGGACTCGACCCGAAACGTCCTTCCCTCCAGAGACGCTGCCTGTCCTGCTGAGTTACTCCAGCATTTTGTGTCTATCTTCCTATTAAACCAGCATATGCAGTTCATTCCTCCCCTCAACTCTAATCCTACCTCAACAATGGAACACTATGGACTACCTCTTGCATTGCCATGGTCTTGATTTGGCTGATTATGTGTTGGGGCAGCACAGTGGCGCAGCTGGTAGAGCCGCTGCCTCATGGCTCCAGAGACCCTGGTTCTATCCTGACCTCGGGTGCTGTCTGTACGGAGTCTGCAGCGGTGGCGCAGTGCTGGATTCACCGCGGAGAGGCGATGCCTACCTGGATCGCCGTTTGAGGCTCCGGAGTGTTGGGCCTGCTTCTCCAACATCGTGGAGTAGTGGTTTGAAAAGCTCCCAGCGCCGGGGGCGCTGACCAACATCGCGGAGTCCTGGGACCCTTTGCCCAGGGCCGCCAGCGTGAATCTTCGCCCAGCGCGGCCTGTGGACTTCGGGAGCTGCGGTCTCCGGTAGGAAGTGGCCGATTCGGAGGTCCAAGTCCATCATCCCGGCGAGCGGGCCTGATCATCGGGCCACCCATAGCGGCGACTGCGGAGGGCTCGGGAGGCCCCCGACCACGGGTGAACATCAAGAACAACAGAGGAAGATGACTGAACTTTGGTGCCTTCCCTCACAGTGGGAAGCTTTGATTCTGCTGTGTGGGGATGTTTTATGTTGGACTCTATCGTGTGTTGTGTTCTTTATTTTATTTGTATGGCTGCATGATGACCACACAACTGGTACATGTGACAAATAAATGTATCTTGTATCTTGTATCTTGTTTGCACCGAGTGGGTTTCCTCAATGTGCTCAGGTTTCCTACAACATCCCAAAAGGTTTGTAGGTTAATTGGCCTCTGTAAATTGCCACTCTTGTGTGGGTAGTGGATGAGAAAGTGGGGTAACATAGAACTAGTGTGAACGGCTGATTGGTGGTTGGCCTGGTCTTGGTGGGCCAAAGGCCCTGTTTATGGCTGGTATCTCTAAACTAAACTAAACATCTTAGTTTTTGCTTTGTGGGGGGAAACCAGAGCATCAGGAGGGAACCCATGTGGTTACAACGTACACACTCTGTACAGATAGCACCCATAGTCAGGATCGAACATAGAAACATAGAAAATAGGTGCAGGAGTAGGCCATTCGGCCCTTCGAGCCTGCACCACCATTCAATATGATCATGGCTGATCATCCAACTCAGTATCCTGTACCTGCCTTCTCTCCATACCCCTGATCCCCTTAGCCACAAGGGCCACATCTAACTCCCTCTTAAAGCCAGGTTCTCTGGAACCTGGTTCTCTGATGCTGTAAGGCAGCAACTCTACCACTGCGCCACCGTGCTGGCCACCCTCAAACAGCTACTTTCACTCAGCACTCAGCAGGCTCCTGTTGCAAGCAAGTCTCTAATTGTACCTGTTCCTCATCATATGTATAGGAAGGAACTGCAAATGCTGGCTTTAACCGAAGATAGACACAAAAGGCTGGAGTAACTCAGCGGGACAGGCAGCACCTATGGAGAGAAAGAATGGGTGACATTTCGGTTCGAGACCCTTCTTCTCTACTGCAGAACTGCAGTTGTACAGGGTCTTGGTGAGACCACACCTGGAGTATTGCGCACAGTTTTGGTCTCCAAATCTGAGGAAAGACATTCTTGCCATAGAGGGAGTACAGAGAAGGTTCACCAGACTGATTCCTGGGATGTCAGGAGTTTCATATGAAGAAAGACTGGATAGACTCGGCTTGTACTCGCTAGAATTTAGAAGATTGAGGGGGGATCTTATAGAAACTTACAAAATTATTAAGGGGCTGGACAGGCTAGATGCAAGAAGATTGTTCCCGATGTTGGGGAAGTCCAGAACAAGGGGTCACAGTTTAAGGATAAGGGGGAAGTCTTTTAGGACTGAGATGAGAAAAACATTTTTCACACAGAGAGTGGTGAATCTCTGGAATTCTCTGCCACAGAAGGCAGAGGCCAGTTCATTGGCTATATTTAAGCTAGGTTAGATGTGGCCCTTGTGGCTAAAGGGATCAGGGGGTATGGAGAGAAGGCAGGTACAGGATACTGAGTTGGATGATCAGCCATGATCATATTGAATGGCGGTGCAGGCTCGAAGGGCCGAATGGCTTACTTTTGCACCTATTTTCTATGTTAATGTTTCTACCTCATTGGAGACCCTTGTACTGTCTTTAATCGGACTTTCCTGCACTAAACATTACTTATGTTTTTCCCTTTATCATCTATCATTATTTTCTATGTTTCTATGTTTCAGACAAGGGTCTCGACCTGAAACGTCACCCATTCTTTCTCTCCAGAGAAGCTGCCTGTCCCGCTGAGTTACTCCAGCTCTTTGTATTCCTCATCATACTTGTGCATATGACAATAAACTCAAAGTGACTTGATCTGAATTTAACCCGAGTCACTGAAGCTTTGTGGAAGCAGCACCAACGGTTGCATCTCATCCTTAGCTGCTCTGGCCAACATTTGACTCTAGCCTCACGCCAATATGATTGGCACTTTACCAAAATGGGACAAGGCGGCTCAATGAATAGGGACAAAGAACTGGCCTTGACTTTAGTCTTTAGTCTTTTGTCATAGCATAGTTAATCTGTGGAACTCATTGCCACAGAGGGCTGTGGAGGCCAAACCAGTGGATATTTTTAAGGCAGAGATAGGCAAATTCTTGATTAGGGCGGGTGTCAAGGGTTATGGGGTGAAGGCAGGAAAATAGGATTAGGAGGCAGAGATCAGTCAATGGCAGAATAGACAGGATGGGCCGAATGGCTTAATTCTACTCCTATAACTTGTGAACTTGTGACGGTGTAGTAAGGAACTGCAGACGCTGGTTTACACCGAAGATAGACACAAAATGCCAGAGTAACTGAAGCAGCATCTCTGGAGAAAAGGAATAGGGGACATTTCATGTTGAGACCCCTTTTTTAAGACTGAGAGTCAGGGGAGAGGGTAACTAGAGGTATGAAAAGGTACAGCATGAATTAGAGTCGGCACCGATGCCACAGGAAAAGTGGAACCCACAATGGTCCATTGTTGGCTGTGGAAGAGGTGATATCAAAGGGATACGAACAGTGGAACTAGCAGGATGGCTAGCGTGGGGGAGGGACGGAGAGAGAGGGATTGCGATGGTTACTTGAAGTTAGAGATAACAATAGTCATTGTCAAGTCAAACTGAAATGAAAGAACAGGTGCAGAGAAATGCTACAATTGAAATCACGAGACAGTGATTAAAGTGGGCGGAACCCCAGCCTGCCGAGTTCTGCCCGGGGGTCAAAAGGGCACAGAGCACCAGAAGCCAGTGAAGGAGAGACAAGAGACTTACGAGCAGAGAACTTGAACTGTAAATCAAAAGGACTGTCCGAAAAGGCTGCCGCGAGAGCCAGAAAAGGCAAGCAGGACTGATTTTCTACAGACCCGATTGGCAGCCGGTTTTTCATCTGTTAAAGACCAAAACTGATAAAGACCAAAACTGATAAAGACCAAAACTGATAAAGACTAAAACTGCTAAAAAACTGCTAAAGACTAATCTGCCAAAATAAAAGAAGGAGAAAATAAAGGGTGGAAAAGAAGTGTTTGGTCTGAGTGAATCCAGTTCATCATTTCGGGGTAGTAGATAAATCAAATCCCTTTCAAGCGGGGAAACTGCAAAAACGTTAGAAGACTTGACAGTGAAAAACCGCTGTGACCAGGAGACTCCAGTGAAAAACCGGGTGGGGCCAGGAGATCTGGAAACCTGGAAAAGAGACAGTTAAGTCAAGATAAAACATGGCTGATGAAGTTGCTGGAAAGTCAGCTGAGCAGCTCAAGCTGAAGAGGACAACAGCAAAACGGGCATTCTCTCGTCTTGTTAACAGCATCATTAGAAACCATGAAGAAATGTCTGAAGAGGAGCTCAGGAACAATTTCAACAAACTCATGCAGGAGGCCGAAAAAGTCATGGAAGCCAATGACGATGTGGAGGCTGGACTCATTGCAGAGCTGGAGGCGGAGCTGGACGCAGATGAAGAAACTGTGTTAACTGAACAGCAAAATGCCGACCTGGCAAAGACTGCAAAGGAGTGTGAGTCGAAACTAAAAGAGGTCAAAGGGCTCATCCAGGACACTCTATGGGCAAACTTTGGAAATGTTGAATTATCCACCTCACTACAGACAGCATATGGTGCATGTGAACTTGCTGCTGCCACCGCACCATCAAATAGCAACCAAGAAGCATATGAATTCATGCTTAACCACCTGCAGAAACTGGTAGAGACTGCAAAGGAGACGTACAGTCGGTGGAAACGTTGGGTCCCTCTGGATGAGCAAGAGAGCTTCCAGAAACACCTAAGAACACTCGAGCTTCTCGTCCCCAAGCTGGTTTCCAGGAAGGCTGACTTCATACAGGCAAGAATAAAGAAGAACGCTGAAGGATTAGCACAAGCGGCGAATGCTTTCAATTATCCTTCACCAGCCATCAGACTGAGACCCACGGCCCTTCCTAAGTTTACTGGAAACAAGCGTGACTTTTATAGATGGAGGAAGGATTGGGAAGCACTGCGAAAGCAAGGTGAACCCACTGGATCAAATGAGGTGAAGAAGGTTCAATTGCTGGACAGTCTGGAGGACAAAATTACAAGAGACCTCCGCCTCACAAGTTATAACACTGCAGATGATATCTTTCGTGTCCTAGAGAACCGGTTTGGAAATCAAACAGCTATTGCTATTGAGATAGTGGAGGAGCTTCAGGGAATCCCACCTGTCAGAGGACATCAGCCACGTAAAATAGTGGAATTAATTCAAGCTGTGGAAAAGGCGCTTAATGACTTGAGCGATCTCGGAGACACAGGCGCTATTAAAAATCCACTGATGACAAAATCAATTGAAACAAAGCTTCCAGAAACCCTCAAAAAGGAATGGCTGGTTTATGTAGCTGACAAGAGGAATGCTGTGGCACCAGAGAAACGGTTTGACAGTCTCTTGTCATTTCTCAAAGAGCAGGAGAGCATATACGAACAGCTCGAGCAACTGAGGGACGAGGAGCCAAGTAGAAAGGAAACTCGGGCTGAACCAAGACATGCCAGAACCAAGTCAACCAAGTCAGAAAATGACCACACAAGTTGTGTAGTCTGTGGTGACGTAAAGCATAAAAGGAAGCTGTACTTCTGCAAGCAGTTTCGAGGGCTAAAGCTGACAGAGAAAAGAGCTGCAGTAAAGAAGTTGGGAGCATGCAAAAAGTGTCTTGAAGTTCATGATGATGGTTCATACTGCAAACCTGCATATCTGTGTAAAAATCAAATCTGCAAGGATGAACAGAATCCTGAGCATCATTTTTATCTGTGCCCCAATTATGAGATGAGGAAAAGCAGTGTGGATCAGAGAAGGAGTAAATTTGGTCCAGAGGAAGATAAAGGCAAGAAGAAATATACAGTGGACCAAGAGGAGTTTTTCAGCAAACTTCCACCAGAGTTGACAAAACAACGCCGAGATGTGTTCTCCAACACTGCATCAAGAGCCTTCAACACTGCAAAGCATCAGCCAAGCCTCCTAAAGGAAGGTGGACTGCAAGAGCATCCAGTGATTATGATGCTTCTGGAGGTCGTAGCAAATGCTGGACAAAAGGTTGGGACATTAATTGACTTGGCTTCAAATACCAACTACATAACTCACAAGGCTGCGAGTAGACTGAACCTTAGGAGTGAAGACATCACGCTTATCGTCCATGGAGTTGGGGGGATGAAGGTCCACGTAGAGACGAGGCGTTACCTTCTAAAGATCCGAGTGAAGACTCCCAAGGGCACACTCAAGTCGCACCAGTTAGTTTGTTATGGATTGGACAGCATTGCAGATGTTCACAAACATGTGACACCACAGCAGCTGCAAAAGTTCTTTCCAGACGTCCCACTTGAGGAACTTGTGAGACCAAAAGAGATACATTTGCTCATAAGCCATAGAGAAGGTCAGCTAGCGCCTCAGAGGATTAGAACTGTTGGAGATCTCATTCTGTGGGATGGACCACTGGGAAAGACTGTTGGAGGTTGTCATCCTGAGCTGTTTGAGAAGCTTACCATGTCAGCCCACATGTCCAAAACACACTTCGCAAGATCAATGAGAGCAGCTGCTTTAAAGTATGAGGAGCTCACTGCCCCAGTCCCTGAGGAACTTTCACCAAACGGACAGGTCGCCGTCAAAGTTCAGAAGTCACGTACATCAACCGCCAATCGGGACTTCTTGGATTGGTGGAAGTGGGATAGCATTGGAGCAGCATGCGAGCCAAAGTGCGGGGGTTGCCACTGTGGAAACTGCCAGCCAGGCGGAAAAGAAATGACTCTTGCTGAAGAGAGAGAGCTCGAAGTGGTAAGGGAAGGCCTCACCTACATAACAGGAGACCGTCACAGTAAAGACCCACATTGGCATGCTAGCTATCCTTGGTTGGAAGACCCAGCTTCTCTACCAAATAATAAAAGGACAGTGGAAGCCACATTTCTCAGGACGGAGAGGCAGCTATCCAGAGAACCTGAATGGAAAAGTGCCTACACAGCTCAGGTGCACGACATGGTGGACCGAAAGGCTGCAATCAAATTGTCCGAAGACATGATTGCAAACTGGAAGGGACCAGTGTGGTATGTGAGTCACCTTATTGCTCCAAACCCCCACTCTGTCACAACCCCAGTGAGACTAGTGTGGAACAGCAGCCAAAAGTGCAATGGTGTCAGCTTAAATGATTTGCTGATGAAAGGTCCAGACGTCCTCAACCAAATTCGCGCCGTCCTCCTCAGATTCAGAGGCGGAATCTATGCTGCTCTGGGAGACATAAAGAAGATGTATAACTCAGTCTGGTTGGAGGACCGTGAAGTACACTTACACAGATTCCTCTGGCGAGATTCCGAGGACGAGGAGCTGGGAGAGTATGCTATCACAAGAGTGAACATCGGAGACAAACCTGCGGGGTGCATTGCACAGTTGGCAATGCGTGAGACTGCTAATCTTCCTTCTTTTACCCACCTCAAGGATGAGCAGCAAGTACTCCAGAAAGACAGCTATGTTGACGACATCCTCACATCTCACAACAGCCTCGACCAGTTGAGAATCATCACAGCAAATGTGGAACGAATCCTAAAAGCTGGTGGGTTTGAGCTCAAGCCTTGGGTTCTGTCTGGCCAAAGTGGGAGGAAGGAGGACAGTGATGCTTTAAAGAAAAGCAAAACAAAAAGCATGATCATACCAAACCAAATGCATGATGATGATAACAAGGCACTTGGTCTGGGCTACATTGTTGAAGAGGACATGCTCCACGTTATGGTGGGAATCAATTTCTCCAAGAGAAAGAAAAAGATGCGGCTTGGTCAAAGCCTTCTACAAGAGGAAATCAAAACTCAGACGCCAAATCCCCTAACAAGAAGAGAGCTTCTCAGCCAGGTAGCAGGGCTATATGACCTCATCGGCATAGTGGCTCCTGTTAAGCAAAAGGGAGCGATTCTAGTACGCAGAGCTTTCCAAGAAGCAAAAGAGGGAAGCAGTTCGGTCAGAGACACATGGGACATGGCACTCTCAGATGGACTCATGGAGGATGTAATTAAGCTCTTTGAAGAGTACGTACAACTTGGAAAAGTCAAGTTCGTCAGGGCACTGACTCCCTCTTGCTCCGCAACTGAACCCTTGGGAATCACCTTTTCTGACGGAAGTGAGCACACCTACGGGGCAGTGATGTACCTGAGATGGGATTCAGACCATGGCCCAATTGTCAGACTTGTGGAATCCAAGGCCAAGTTAACTCCCTTGGACCACAGAGGAGACGCTGTTAAAGCAGAGATGTGCGGAGCAGTGTTCGCCTCACGCTTAAAGAGGTATTTTGAGCTACACAGTCAAATTCAAGTGGAGAAGTGGTATCATCTTGTGGATAGCCAAACAATCCTTGGTGCAATACAGCGAGAAAGCTATGGATTTCAGACATTCTTCGCCAATCGGATTGGAGAGATTCAAACAAGCACCAACATTCAGGACTGGCGGTGGATTCCTGGCCCACAAAACATCGCTGATGTAATCACCAGAGGTGCCAGCCCTCAAGACCTTGATCAGTATTCGGAGTGGCAAAATGGACCGAAGTTCCTGGTATTGCCTGTGAGTGAGTGGCCAATAAAATCAGCTAAAGAACTGGCTGCCACTGCCAGAGAGAACATCAACAAGTTACAGAAGAAAGCTTTTGTTGCAGCACTATCAAGAGTCAAAGTAGAGAACGAAGAACCGGAACCAACAAACCCAAAGAGACCACCTGCGGGGTCAGCTATTCAGAACCTTGTTGATGTCAAGCGGTACAGCATTCTAACTCGACTGATCAAGCCAGTCGCATGGATTTGGAGAGCAGCGAAGAGGTTTCTTGGCAAGAACAAAGCCCTAAACAATCCAAAGTGGGAGGCCATCTCTTTGACAGGAGTCATTACAATAAGAAAACAAGAAAATGCTCTAAAATACATTTTTTTGTGCTGCGCAATGGGGCACAACTTTCCCAAGCACCACAACAGATCGACTGGTAGCCTATAAAGACCAAGTTCAAACCTAGACTTCAAAGTTTGACTTTAAAGCGTCGATCTCCCAAGTGGTTCCATTGGAAGATCGAGTGGGAGGTGTCAAGTCAAACTGAAATGAAAGAACAGGTGCAGAGAAATGCTACAATTGAAATCACGAGACAGTGATTAAAGTGGGCGGAACCCCAGCCTGCCGAGTTCTGCCCGGGGGTCAAAAGGGCACAGAGCACCAGAAGCCAGTGAAGGAGAGACAAGAGAATTGCGAGCAGAGAACTTGAACAGTAAATCAAAAGGACTGTCCGAAAAGACTGCCGCGAGAGCCAGAAAAGGCAAGCAGGACTGATTTTCTACAGACCCGATTGGCAGCCGGTTTTTCATCTGTTAAAGACCAAAACTGATAAAGACCAAAACTGATAAAGACCAAAACTGATAAAGACTAAAACTGCTAAAAAACTGCTAAAGACTAATCTGCCAAAATAAAAGAAGGAGAAAATAAAAGGTGGAAAAGAAGTGTTTGGTCTGAGTGAATCCAGTTCATCATTTCGGGGTAGATAAATCAAATCCCTTTCAAGCGGGGAAACTGCAAAAACGTTAGAAGACTTGACAGTCATATCACTGGGCTGTGAGCTGCCCAAGCAAAATATGAGGGGCTGTTCCTCTAATTTGTGTGTGGCCTCACGCTGACAATTGAGGAGGCCCAGAACAGAAAGGTCAGCGTGGGAAACGGGAAGGGGAGTTGAAGTATTTGGCAGGCGACTGTGGTGTAGATGTGCTGCACATGAATTGAAAACACAGGGACCTTCTGCAAAACCTCAGCCGCTCACCAAACTTGACTGCTGTGTCGCTCGGCAGGCTCTCCTGTCAGAGCTCCCCCCCTGGGGAATAAATAGCAAGAGCCTCAGACAAATCTCTGCCTTCCTGCACCACTAGACTCCACAAAGAATTAATGCTGTCTCCCCGGTAGCCGTGTAGATCATCGGAGGCAATGTGACAGCCTGCATGAACACAGAGGACTTCAAAGAGTAGTGGCTCCACGAGCAGGAACAGGCCAGCGTGAAACGTGGTCATTACATCCCGGAATATAGATGGCATTCTTTACCTCACAGCATGCCGGTCTCCTTTGAAGGTTAAAGCAGAAGATAGACACAAAAAGCTGGAATAACTCAATGGGACAGGCGGCATCTTTAGAGAGAAGGTATAAGTACAGGTCACGAGAGACCAGGGCTGGCCTCTCCAGCTCAGTCTAATGAACTATTTTGCAGCCAGTCATCTGGTCAATGAGACACATGAAGCACTCGGGGGATGGTGACAGAACACTGCCATCTAGAAGGATCAGCCATGATCACATTGAATGGTGGTGCTGGCTCCAAGGTCCGAATGGCCTACTCCTGCACCTATTGTCTATTGTCACTTCATATAATGCAAAGGTAGACACAGAATGCTGAAGTAACTCAGCGGGACAGGCAGCATCTCTGGAGAGAAGGAATGAGCGATGTTTCAGGTCGAGACCCTTCTTCAGACAGAAGTGGGGTGGGAGATTGCAACCTTCACGTGGTCCGCCCTGTATCGACTAATGCAATCGACTCGACGTGCACAAACGGAAGATCAAATAGAACAAATTGTCTCCACTGCCCAGGCAGAGAATTCCACAGACTCACAACTCTCTGTGGGAAAAAGTGTTTCCTCATCTCCATTCTAAATGGCTTACCCCTTATTCTTAAACTATGGCCCCTGGTTCTGGACTCCCCCAACATCGGGAACATGTTTCCTGCCTCTAGTGTGTCCAAACCCTTAATAATCTTATATGTTTCAATAAGAGGCCCTCTCAGCCTTCTAAATTCCAGAGTGTACAAGCCCAGCTGCTCCATTCTCTCAGCATTTGACAGTTCCGCCATCCCGGGATTTAACCTTGTGAAGCTACGCTGCACTCCCTCAATAGCACGAATGTCCTTCCTCAAATTAGGGGACCAAAACTGCACACAATACTCCAGGTGTGATCTCACTAGGGCCCTGTACAACTGCAGAAGGACTTCTTTGCTCCTATACTAAACTCCTCTTGTTATAAAGGACAACATGCCATTCGTACAAAGTCCATCTGGACAGCACCCGTAGTCGGGATCGAACCTGCGTCTCTGGCGCTGTAAGGCAGCAACCACTGTGCCATTGTACCAAGGCAGGTTTGACATCATGACTGAGTGAGGATCGCCGTAGTAACATGGGAGCATCCCGGAAAAGGGTTATTCCATACATTCACCGAAGGCATCTGAGGTTAGATAGATACAGCATTGTTACAGCACAGCAGGAGGCTATTCAGCCACCCATGTCCATACTGGCATTCTACGAAAGCTAGCTAGGCTAATCCACCCTTTCTAAGGAACCTTGCAAACATTATTTTTTTTTTGTTTTGTTTTAGTTTTAGAGATAGAGCGCGGAAACAGGCCCATCGGCCCACTGAGTCCTCCCCAGCCAGCGATTCCCGTGCACTAGCTCTACCCTAGCAATCTTTAACAAAGCCAGTTAACTGTCAAACCGCTGCGCCTTTGGGGTGTGGGGTGAAACCGGAGCACCCAGAGAAAACCCACCCAGTCACGGGGAGAACATACAAACTCCGTCCCGGATAGCACCCGTAGTCAGGATCGAATCCGGGTCTTTGGCGCTGTAAAGCAGCAACTCTACTGCTGCGCCACCGTGCCATTGTACCAAGGCACGTTAACACTACCCTACACGCATTAGAGACAATTTCACATTGATACCAAGAAAATTTACCTACAAATCTGTACGCCTTCGGAGTGTGGGAGGAAACCACCTCTGAGAAAACCCACGCGGGCCATGGGGAGAATGTGCAAACTCCGTACAGACAAGCACCCGTCGCCAGGATTGAACCCTGGTCTCTGGCGCTGTAAATCAGTAGCACTACCATTACGCCACCGTGCCACTTGATCTGCTGTGCATTTATTCTCTTTGAAGGTGACACAGCAACTTCCTTCCACCACATCCAGAGCGAGTGTATTGGAAGAATCAGAACAAATGAATACTTTTTCGAAGATAGACACAAAGTGCTGGAGTAACTTAGTGGCTCAGGCAGCATCTGTGGAGTAAAAGGATGGGTGATGTTTTAGGGCGTGACCCTTCACCTTTGCGTCTGTCTTCAGTATATACCAGCGTCTGCAGTTCCTTTCTGCACACTACTTTTTCTAGTTGTGTTGGCAAACTGTTATCCGGTGATCTCTGTTAGCGAGACTAAAATCTTCTGTGCAATAAGCCGGCACGCAATCAGAGCAGGCTTGAGTCAGTTCCACCACTACTCATACAACTCAATAAAAGTCCAACCACTTCCATCTCATCAGCCTGGGCTAAATTTGTACCCAAAGGTGGAAAGTGAATCTCTGAATCCCTGTCCACCAATTCACTCCACATTATCTCGCAGCGTACAATGATCATCCACAAGCCAATATTCGTGGAAAGCCCGATGATTTGCTATCCGGCTCACAGGGCATTGGTCCCCATATTGATCCCCTGGCTCCCATTTTCGCTCGAATCACACCTGCTCTTATTTCCCATGATCTCTGGAAACTAACCAGGGTTGTAAGGGGTTATGGGGAGACGGTCGGAGAATGGGGTTAGGAGGGAGAGATAGATCAGCCATGATTGAATGGCATAGACTTGATGGGCCAAATGGCCTAATTCTACTCCAACTACTTTTGACCTTGTGAACCTATAACCAGCGTCCTTTTCCCCTACACACCTGTCAAACTAAAATGGTTACACAATGGTGCCTCTTGCATGTAGACTCAGTGGGCTGCTCTGTATATTCTGTAATGACTGGGGCGATTGTGCTTATGTAGGCAAGGCAAGGCAAGGCAACTTTATTTATATAGCACATTTCATACACGAGGCAGACTCAAAGTGCTTCACATAAAAACATGTCATACAATAAAATGAAATAATAAAATGAAATAAAATAGAAGAATTAAAAGAAAAGAAAAGCAAAATTAAAAATGCATTATAAAAAGTGCAAAAGTTAAAAGTGCAATGTAGTTAAGATTTAGCTGAAAGCTAAAGTAAACATAAAAGTTTTCAGTCTTGTTTTAAAAGTGTACTGGAATAGTCTTGCTGAGCTGTATGCAAAAGAAGTATTATTGCACTCTATCTGGTACATGTGATAATAAAGAAACTATTGGCCATTAACCAACCTGTTTTCATTGGAAAATTGATCATAGAAACATAGAAACATAGAAATTAGGTGCAGGAGTAGGCCATTCGGCCCTTCGAGCCTGCACCGCCATTCAATATGATCATGGCTGATCATCCAACTCAGTATCCCGTACCTGCCTTCTCTCCATACCCTCTGATCCCCTTAACCACAAGGGCCACATCTAACTCCCTCTTAAATATAGCCAATGAACTGGCCTCGACTGCCCTCTGTGGCAGAGAGTTCCAGAGATTCACCACTCTCTGTGTGAAAAAGTTCTTCTCATCTCGGTTTTAAAGGATTTCCCCCTTATCCTTAAGCTGTGACCCCTTGTCCTGGACTTCCCCAACATCGGGAGCAATCTTCCTGCATCTAGCCTGTCCAACACCTTAAGAATTTTATAAGTTTCTATAAGATCCCCTCTCAATCTCCTAAATTCTAGAGAGTATAAACCAAGTCTATCCAGTCTTTCTTCATAAAACAGTCCTGACATCCCAGGAATCAGTCTGGTGAACCTTCTCTGTACTCCCTCTATGGCAAGAATGTCTTTCCTCAGATTAGGAGACCAAAACTGTACGCAATACTCCAGGTGTGGTCTCACCAAGACCCTGTACAACTGCAGTAGAACCTCCCTGCTCCTATACTCAAATCCTTTTGCTATGAAAGCTAACATACCATTCGCTTTCTTCACTGCCTGCTGCACCTGCATGCCTACTTTCAATGACTGGTGTACCATGACACCCAGGTCTCGCTGCATCTCCCCTTTTCCTAGTCGGCCACCATTTAGATAATAGTCTGCTTTCCTGTTTTTGCCACCAAAATGGATAACCTCACATTTATCCACATTATACTGCATCTGCCAAACATTTTCCCACTCACCCAGCCTATCCAAGTCACCTTGCAGTCTCCTAGCATCCTCCTCACAGCTAACACTGCCCCCCAGCTTAGTGTCATCCGCAAACTTGGAGATATTGCCTTCAATTCCCTCATTCAGATCATTAATATATATTGTAAATAGCTGGGGTCCCAGCACTGAGCCTTGCGGTACCCCACTAGTCACAGCCTGCCATTGTGAAAAGGACCCGTTTACTCCTACTCTTTGCTTCCTGTTTGCCAGCCAGTTCTCTATCCACATCAATACTGAACCTCCAATGCCGTGTGCTTTAAGTTTGTAAACTAATCTCTTATGTGGGACCTTGTCGAAAGCCTTCTGGAAGTCCAGATACACCACATCCACTGGTTCTCCCCTATCCACGCTACTAGTTACATCCTCGAAGAATTCTATAAGATTCGTCAGACATGATTTACCTTTTGTAAATCCATGCTGACTTTGTCCAATGATTTCACCACTTACCAAATGTGCTGCCATCCCATCTTTAATAACTGACTCTAGCAGTTTCCCCACTACCGATGTTAGACTAACTGGTCTGTAATTCCCCGTTTTCTCTCTCCCTCCCTTCTTAAAAAGTGGGGTTACGTTTGCTACCCGCCAATCCTCAGGAACTACTCCAGAATCTAAAGAGTTTTGAAAGGTTATTACTAATGCATCCACTATTTCTGGAGCTACTTCCTTAAGTACTCTGGGATGCAGCCTATCTGGCCCTGGGGATTTATCGGCCTTTAATCCATTCAATTTACCCAACACCACTTCCCGGCTAACCTGGATTTCACTCAATTCCTCCAACTCCTTTGACCAGCGGTCCCCTGCTATTTCCGGCAGATTATTTATGTCTTCCTTAGTGAAGACGGAACCAAAGTAGTTATTCAATTGGTCCGCCATATCCTTGTTCCCCATGATCAACTCACCTGTTTCTGACTGCAAGGGACCTACATTTGTTTTAACTAATCTCTTTCTTTTCACATATCTATAAAAACATTTGCAGTCAGTTTTTATGTTCCCTACCAGTTTTCTTTCATAATCTATTTTTCCTTTCCTAATTAAGCCCTTTGTCCTCCTCTGCTGGTCTCTGAATTTCTCCCAGTCCTCCGGTATGCTGCTTTTTCTGGCTAATTTGTACGCATCATCCTTCGCTTTGATACTATCCCTGATTTCCCTTGTTATCCACGGATGTACTACCTTCCCTGATTTATTCTTTTGCCAAACTGGGATGAACAATTTTTGTAGTTCATCCATGCAGTCTTTAAATGTCTTCCATTGCATATCCACCGTCAACCCTTTTAGAATTAATTGCCAGTCAATCTTGGCCAATTCACGTCTCATACCCTCAAAGTTACCTTTCTTTAAGTTCAGAACCATTGTTTCTGAATTAACAATGTCACTCTCCATCCTAATGAAAAACTCAACCATATTATGGTCACTCTTGCCCAAGGGGGCACGTACAACAAGACTGCTAACTAACCCTTCCTCATTACTCAATACCCAGTCTAAAATAGCCTGCTCTCTCGTTGGTTCCTCTACATGTTGATTTAGATAACTATCCCGCATACATTCCAAGAAATCCTCTTCCTCAGCACCCCTGCCAATCTGATTCACCCAATCTATATGTAGATTGAAGTCACCCATTATAACGGTTTTGTCTTTGTCGCACGCATTTCTAATTTCCTGTTTGATACCATCTCCAACTTCACTACTACTGTTAGGTGGCCTGTACACAACACCCACCAGCGTTTTCTGCCCCTTAGTGTTTCGCAGCTCTACCTATACCGATTCCACATCCTCCAAACTAATGTCCTTCCTTTCCATTGCGTTAATCTCCTCTCTAACCAGCAACGCTACCCCACCTCCTTTTCCTTTCTCTCTATCCCTCCTGAATATTGAATATCCCTGGATGTTCAGCTCCCAGCCTTGGTCACCCTGGAGCCATGTCTCCGTGATCCCAACTATCTCATAGTCATTAATAGCTATCTGCACATTCAACTCATCCACCTTATTACGAATGCTCCTTGCATTGAGACACAAAGCCTTCAGGCTTGTTTTTACAACACTCTTACCCCTTATACAATTATGTTGAAAAGTGGCCCTTTTTGATTTTTGCCCTGGTTTTGTCTGCCTGCCACTTTTACTTTTCACCTTGCTACCTATTGCTTCTACCCTCATTTTACACCGCTCTGTCTCTACGCTCACACATTTAAGAAACCCTTTCCCTTTAACTCCATCCTCCACTAGCCCATTCGACACCCCACCCCCCTTATTCAGTTTAAAACCACCCGTGTAGCAGCGGCAAACCTGCCTGCCAGAATGCTGGTCCCCCACCTGTTAAGATGCAATCCGTCCCTTTTGTACAGTTCCCCCTTACCCCAAAACAGATCCCAGTGATCTAAGAATCTAAATCCCTGCCCCGTGCACCAGTTCCTCAGCCACACGTTCAGGTCCCGTATATTCCAGTTCCTGCTCTCGCCAGCACGAGGAACTGGAAGCAAACCGGAGATAACAACCCTGGAGGTCCTGCTTTTCAGCATTTTTCCGAGCTCTCTAAAGTCACGCTGCAGAATATTCATCCCCTTCTTTCCGACATCGTTTGTGCCGACATGCACTACCACTTCCGGATGTTCACCTTCGCCCTTGAGGATTTTCTGCACTTTGTCCGTGACATCCTGGATCCTGGCACCAGGAAGGCAGCACACCATCCTCACATCCCGTCTGTTGCCGCAGAAACCCCTGTCCGTACCTCTCACAATGGATTCTTCCACTACAATGGTGTTGCATGCCTTAGGCCTTTTTGGTTTTGGCTCAACAGCCCTATTCGCATCACAAGCCAGTCCGCCGCCCAGTGTAAACACCTCTTCTTTCCCGACAGCTTTTAAGTGGGTGAACCTGTTCACAAAAGGTACAACACCCGGGGATGTTGGCATTCCATGCTTCCCTCCCGTTCTCACTGTCTCCCACCTTCTCTCTTCCAGTACCTTAGGTGTAACAATCGTACTGTAGGACTTGTCGAGGAACGACTCAGTTTCTCGGACGAACCGGAGGTCATCCACTTGCTTCTCAAGTTCCCCAACACGGCCCTTCAGGAGCTCTACCTGGATGCACTTCTCGCATTTGTAGCAGCCAGAGGCACCAGCGGTGTCCTTGACCTCCCACATACTGCAAGCATCGCACTGAATCAGCTTGCCTGACATCTCCTTCTTTCATCTCTACCTCTCAAGCGTATTGCGTGGTCTCCTCTCCTCAGCCTCCTCGCCGAAGACTCTCGAAGACTTTTCTCACAGAGAGCCAAAGACTCACACTTTTCTCACAGGGCACTTCGCTCACTCACTGCCGCTCGCTAGGAGCCGTCTTGCTTAAATTGACTGATAAATTGCCTGATTTACCAATTTACAAACCAAATTCCTCAGTTTTCAACTGTTTTCCCGGCACTGACTCACTTCTCTCCTCCCACTTGGGCTAGAGCCAATCAGTCGTATCTCTTGCTAGCTCCTGCTGCTGTTGCTCCCAAATCTACAGCAGTTCTGAGTAAAGTCTGCCTGTCCTTGGCCTCTACTTTAACTGTTTTCACCCCTCTGACTCACTTCTCTCCTCCCACTTGGACTAGAGCCAATCAGTCGTATCTCTTGCTAAACTCCTGCTGCTGTTGCTCCCAAAGCTACAGCAGTTCTGCATAACATCTACAGCAGTTCTGCATAACATCTAAAAAAAAAGAATTAAATGTACATTGGGATGTTAATAGCATAACATTTAATAGTCCAGAAAAACTAATAACCCAACAACACCAGCTACCAGACTGTGCCATATTATAGGCATTTCATAAGGCATTTGATGGAATTAATCATGAACAATTGTTTGTAAAATTGCTAGATAGAGGTGCCCCTAAATTTTTAGTGAGAATTTTAGTGTTTTGGTATGCCCATCAAACGTTTCAGGTTAAATGGGACAATGTTGTATCTGCTCCATTCTGTGTTAGTAACGGAGTGCGGCAAGGAGGAATTTTGTCTCCTATTTTATTTAATGTTTATATGGATGAATTATCAAATCAGTTAAATAGGTTAAAAACTGGCTGTCTTGTGGGCAACACTATTGTTAATCATCTTATGTATGCCGACGACCTGGTCCTGCTCTGTCCATTTAGTGCTGGGCTGCAGCAGATGTTGAAGGTGTGCTCTCAGTATGGCCTTGATTATGACATAAAGTATAACGCTAAGAAAAGCCGCATAATGATAGTTAGAAGCGCTGAGGACAGAGAATCAACTTTTCCAACCTTTTATTTGTCAGACAGTCCTCTTGCTGTGTGTGAGGAAATTAAATACCTAGGTCATGTCATATCCGATGACTGGACGGATGACAAAGACCTCTACCGACAGCGCTGTAAAATTTATCTTCAAGCTAACATGCTTATAAGGAAGTTTTCTATGTGCTCTGACTCTGTGAAGTGTTCCCTGTTCAGAACCTACATCACACTGTTATATACTGCTCAATTGTGGTCTAACTATAAGGAAAAGAGTATGCAGAGGCTCAAGGTAGCATACAATGATGCAATGAGGTTGCTGCTTCATGTCCCTAGGTGGCATAGTGCCAGTCAATTGTTTGTGTCCACTAGAGTGCCAACCTGTGAGGCACTCTTAAGACAGCTGATGTTTAGTTTTATGTGTCGCCTGGACAAGTCAGAGAACCACATAATTGAAGCCCTAGTCAGCCCTCTGAAAAGCTGCTATAGATTCACTTCTAGGCTAAGACGGCATTGGTGCAATAGCTTGTATATCTTTTAGGCTAATATGCAATTTTTAATGTATTTTTGTATCTCCTTATACTGTATATTGTGTTATATGGACCTATGTCTGACATAAAGCTTTAATAATAATTATGGGACTTTTTAATGTATCGAAGCTAAGCACTGCCACAGATTTCAGGGACGGTGTCTTCCCAGTTGTTATCAGGCAACTGAACCATCCGATCGGGAACTAGAGAGCAATCCTGAACTACTGTCTGCCTCATTGGAGACCCTCGGACTAACTCTGATCGGACTTTACTGGCTTTATCTTGCACAAAACATTATTCAGGTTATTCCCTTTTATCCTGTATCTGTACACTCTGGATGGGTTGATTGTAATCATGTATTGTCTTCCCGCTGACTGGTTAGCACTGTACACGGTCTAAATGACAATAAACTAAACTCAAACACAAACACATCCTCCACACATGTCACTTACATGTTCTGGATAACAATGGAATTCTATTCACTGGAATTTAGAAGGATGAGAGGGTATCTTAGAGAAACATATAAAATTCTTAAGGGATTGGACAGGCTAGATGCAGGAAATATGTTTTCTTTCCCTCCCCCCATTGTTCTCCACCCCCCCCTCCCCCCCACCCCTCACGGCGTCCTCCGACACCAGGTCATCCATTGTCCTTCCCCCTCCGTCATGGTGGTCCTCCACGCTCTTATCGATTGTGGGTTGACCCGCGAGTCTGAAGACGGGTCTCGACCCGAAACGTCACCCATTCCTTCTCTCCAGAGACGCTGCCTGCCCCACTGAGTTACTCCAGACATTTTGCATCTATCTTCGGAAACTATTTCAACGTCCCTTTGTTCATGGCTGCCCGCAAATAAACTATTGCCAAGAGAAAATAGATGCACATTGGTCCAAGCATGCATTTTCTATTGACTGCTGGGTCCAGTCTATATCGTGAATGTTGCAAAATCCTTACATTCCCCATTTGTCATAAGCCTGCTTGCCGATTTATGATTGGACTTTTGCCATGTCAATGCAAGATACCTTGTTGGGGGGCCCAGATGTTTGCTTGAGTATTGGAGTTGGAACTAATTAACGGGAAAGAGCATTTAAAATAAATAAGGACAAAGCTTGCAAGCTTCAGTTGAGTGTGTGGGAAATGATGACAGAAGTTCTTAAATTATAGGAGCAGAATTAGGTCATTTGCCCCATCAAGTCTAACTCTGCCATTCAATCGTGGCTGATCTATCTTTCCCTCTCAACCCCATTCACCTGCATTCTACCCATAACCTCCGAGACCCGTACTAATCAAGAATCTGTCAATCTTCGGCCTATTCAAAATATCCATTGACTTGGCCTCCACAGCCTTCATTGGCAACGAATTCCACAGATTCACCATCCTCCGACTGAAGAAATTCCTCCTCATCTCCTTCTTGAAGCTATGTCCCCTGGTCCTAGATTCTCCCACTAGTGGAAACATCCTCTCCACATCCACTCAATTCAGGACTTTCACTACTTCGGTAAGTATCCAAGCCATTTACTATTCGGTATGTTTGGCAAGTAATATTGATGAGGCAGTACAGCAGACATTGGCTACATGGACTTTAGCTAAGCTTTTGACAAGGTACTACATGATAAGCTGGTCTGAAAGTGGTGAATCTCTGGAATGGTGAATCTCTGGAATTCTCTGCCACAGAAGGTAGTTGAGGCCAGTTCATTGGCTATATTTAAGAGGGAGTTAGATGTGGCCCTTATGGCTAAAGGGATCAGGGGGTATGGAGAGAAGGCAGGTACAGAATACCGAGTTGGATGATCAGCCATGATCATATTGAATGGCGGAGCATGCTCGAAGGGCCGAATGGCCTACTCCTGCACCTCTTTTCTATGTTTCTATGTTTCTATGAAAGGTTATAGAAACATAGAAACATAGAACATAGAAATTAGGTGCAGGAGTAGGCCATTCGGAGAGAGAGCTAGATAGAGCTCTTAAAGATAGCGGAGTCAGGGGATATGAGGAGAAGGCAGGAACGGGGTACTGATTGGAGATGATCAGTCATGATCCCATTGAATGGCGGTACTGGCTCGATGGCCGATTGGCCTACTCCTGCACCTATTCTCCATTGATCGCATGGGATCCAGGATGAGCTGGTCAATTGGTTATAAAATTGGCTTGAAGTTCGGACGGAGGGTGGTAGTAGAGGGTTGTTTTTCAGACTGGTGGCATGCAATTCTCATTTGTTGTAGAGAGTACAGAGGAGATTTACTAGAATGTTGCCTGGGTTTCAGCAACTAAGTTACAGAGAAAGGTTGAACAAGTTAGGGCTTTATTCTTTGGAGCGCAGAAGGTTAAGGGGGGACTTGATAGAGTTCTTTAAAATGATGAGAGGGATAGACAGAGTTGACGTGGATAAGCTTTTCCCACTGAGAGTAGGGAAGATTCAAACAAGGGGACATGACTTGAGAATAAAGGGACAGACGTTTAGGGGTAACATGAGGGGGAACTTCTTTACTCAGGGAGTGGTGGCTGTGTGGAATGAGCTTCCAGTGAAGGTGGTGGAGGCAGGTTCGTTTTTATCATTTAAAAATAAATTGGATAGTTATATGGACGGGAAAGGAATGGAGGGTTACGATCTGAGTGCAGGTATATGGGACTAGGGGAGAATACGTGTTCGGCACGGACTAGAAGGGTCGAGATGGCCTGTTTCCGTGCTGTAATTGTTATATGGTTATATGGTTAATAGTTGTGTGACATAGTGACATAGATTAGGTGAATAACCATTGACTTTTCCAGTTGGTCGGGAACTTTAAAACTAGGTTTGAGGTCAAGGGAAAGCAATTTAAAAGGGACCCGATGGGGCAACTGTTTCACAAGGTGAGAGGTGCGTATAGGGAATAGATAAATACTTTATTAATCCCCTTATTCAGGGGAAATTCTGACGTCCATGCAGCACACTAATAAAAATACAACACAGTATTCATAAAGAAATTCAACACCAAAACATCCCCCACAGTGATTCCCACTGTGGGGGAAGGCACAAAGTCCAGTCCCCATCCTCTTGTCCACCCATAGTTGGGCCTATTGAGGCCTCCACAGTCGCCGCCACGGCGCCCGATGTTCTCGCCGGGTGATGGTACACCGGCGTCGGGAGAACCCCCAGCAGCTTGGGGTGCCAGGAACGGCCGCCTTCCCACCGGAGCCTGCGGCTTCCAAGCCAACAGACCACGCCAGACGGAGCTCCGCACACTGGTGATCTCGGCGAGATGTAAGTTCAACGTCGCAGCTGGCCGCTCCGCAGTAGTACGGCTCCACGATGTTTTCCTCGGTGGTCCCAGCATACCGGCGTTCCAGCGCGGCGACCCAGGAAAGGCATCGCCCGCTCCGCAATAGCGCTCCAGCGCTGCACTGCCGCCAAAGCCGACGTTCTGCGCCGCCGCCAAAGCCAATGTTCTGGCCAGGACCCCTCAGGGAAACGTCGCTCCAGGACCCGCTGGTAGGCCGCGAGGACATGTCGAAGACGCTGCTCGGAGGAAAGCAACCCCTCCGACCAGGTAGGGACTTAGAAAAGCAGTTTCCCCCTTCCCCCCCACCACCCCCCACACATAAAAGATTTAGACCCCCTGACTATACATTTAACGAACTAAAAATAATAAAAAAGAAGGGGAAAAAACGGACAGCTGCAGGACAGGCAGCCGTTCAGGACAGCGCCTCCTCCTCAATAACTGTCATAGGGCGTGGTAGAAGTGTGTTCAGTTGTGGCATTCAAAAGACACTTAAACAGGTGCACAGATGGAGAGAGTCAAGAGTGTTTTATTGTCATTTGACCCCAGATAGAACAATGAAATTCTTACCTGCAACAACACAACAGAATATGTAAACATAGTAGTCTGTAAACAATATAATAAATGAGAAGTAAAAGAAATAAACAGTTCAGTGTGTGTATATAGATGCACACACTCACACACGCATATCTATATTACTAAAAGTCTGTTCTTGACCGGTTTTGGCCATCTGTGCTGCGATTTCCGAGAGAACGCCGCCACCTACGGCCGTCATTTTTGGCCACCTTGCACAGAGCCCCCCTCCGCCACATGTGTGCCGAGGATTTTTCCCGTCGATGAAAGATGACAGAGATATTAATGTTTTTACAAAATTCCCCATTCTCTCTGCTGCCCCCGCTGGAGGCAGGGGAAGGGACTATAAAACCAGGAAGTGGTGTGCCTCAATTAGTCTCTGCAAACTGGAGCTCAGTCAATTAGTCTCTGTCACTCTGAGCTCTGAATGACACTGAACAAATGTCTACAACACTGTGAGTACCCTTAATTTGGTTTGAAAATGAAAATATAGTTAGTTTTAAGTAAAAAAGCACTGCCTGCAAATGGTTGTTTGGGTTGAATTAAAAAGGTACTCTCTCTCTCTCTCTCTCTCTCTCTCTCTCTCTCTCTCTCTCTCTCCCCTCCTCCTCTCTCCCCACCTCTCTCTCTCTCTCTCTCCCTATCCCTCTGTCTTTCTCTCTCTCTCCTCCCTCTCCTCTCTCCCCCCTCTCCTCTCCCCCCCCCCCTCCTCTCCGCCCCTCCTCTCTCCCCCTCTCCTCTCTCCCCCCTCTCCTCTCCCCCCTCCCTCTCCCCCTCCTCCTCCTCTCCCCCCCTCCCTCTCCTCTCCCCCTCCCTCTCCTCCCCCTTCTCCTCTCCCCCTCTCCTCCTCTCCCCCCTCTCCATCCTCTCCTCCCCATCCTCCTCTCCCCCCCTCTCCTCTCCCCCCTCTCCTCTCCCCCCCTCCTCCCCCTCCTCCTCTCCTGCCCTCACCTCTCCCCCCCTCTCCTCTCCCCCTGCTCTCCCCCTCTCCTCACCCCACCCCTCCCCCCTCTCCACTCCACTCCCCCCCTCCTCGCCCCCCCCCTCTCCTCTCCCCCCTCCCCCCCTCTCTCTCTCTCCCCTCTTTTCCTCCCCTCCATCCCCTCCCCCACCATCCCTCCCCTAAATCCCCCTCCCCTCCACAACCCCTACCCCCTTCCCTCCACCCTCCCTCCCACTCCCTGCTCCCCACCTCTCCCCCTCCCCTCATCTCCCCCCCCTCTCAGCACACCCTCTCTCTCCCCCTCTCCCCCCCTCCCCCCTCTCTTATCCCCCTCTCTCCCCCCTCTCCCCCCCCTCTCTCTCTCTCCCCTCCCCCACCCTCCCCTAAACCCCCTCCCCTCCACAGCCCCTACCCTTCCCTCCACCCTCCCCCCTCCCTCCCCATCCCTGCTCCCCACCTCTCCATCTCACCTCCCTCTCAGCACCCCCTCTCTCTCCCACTCACTGTCACCCTCTCTCCTCCCCTCCTCCCCCACCTTTCCCCCATCACCCACCCTCGCTCTTATCCTCCTCTCCACCCCCCTATCCCTCTTGCCCCTCTCTCTGTGTCTGGCTCTCTCTCTCTCTCTCTCTGCCCCTTCTCTCTCTGCCCTCACTCTCTACCACCGCCCCCCCCCCTCTCTAGATGTGACTGCAAGTTGGGGGCTATGCGTCAGTAGATAGGGTGGTTATGGGGTAAAAGGAGCAAATTAATAATATTAATATAATATCAAGGGGGGTAATTAGCGTGAGTACGGGGGGGAGCGGGGGATAATTAGTGTGTGACGCTGCATGCCGCCTCCCCCCCCACAACCACACGTTGGGGGAACAGACCCAACGGGTCTGCACTTGGTCTAGCCTATCTATCTATATTACTAAAAGTCTGTTCTTGACCGGTTTTGGCAATCTGTGCTGCGATTTCCGAGAGAACGCCGCAACCTACGGCCGTCGTTTTTGGCCACCATGCTCAGAGCTCCCCTCCGCCGCATGTGTGCAGAGGATTTTTCCTGTCGATGAAAAATGACAGAGATATTAATGTTTTTACAAGATTCCCCATTCTCTCTGCTGCCCCCGCTGGCAGCAGGGGGGAGGGAGTATAAAACCAGGAAGTGGTGTGCCTCATAGTCTCTTCAAGATGGAGGAAGGCAGAGGGTCACGTTTCTCTGAGCTGTGAATAACACTGAACACATGTCTACTCAAATGTAAGTGCCCTTAGTGGTTCTAAAATGCTTGCAGAATGTGTCTATTGGTTCTAAAGCTTGCAAAAAAAATGTCTATTGGTTCTAAAGCGTGCAAAAAATGTCTATTGGTTCTAAAGCTTGCAAAAAGATGTCTCTATTGGTTCTAAAGCTTGCAAAAAGTGTCTCTATTGGTTCTAAAGCTTGCAAAAAGTGTCTCTATTGGTTCTAAAGCTTGCAAAAAGTGTCTATTGGTTCTAAAGCTTGCAAAAAATGTCTATTGGTTCTAAAGCTTGCAAAAAAAATATCTATTGGTTCTAAAGCTTGCAAAAAATGTCTCTTGGTTCTAAAGCTTGCAAAAAAATGTCTATTGGTTCTAAAGCTTGCAAAAAAAGTCTATTGGTTCTAAAGCTTGCAAAAAGTGTCTCTATTGGTTCTAAAGCTTGCAAAAAATGTCTATTGGTTCTAAAGCTTGCAAAAAAAATGTCTATTGGTTCTAAAGCTTGCAAAAAAAATGTATATTGGTTCTAAAGCTTGCAAAAAATGTCTATTGGTTCTAAAGCTTGCAAAAAAAATGTCTATTGGTTCTAAAGCTTGCTAAAAGTGTCTCTATTGGTTCTAAAGCTTGCAAAAAAAAGACTATTGGTTCTAAAGCTTGCAAAAATATGACTATTGGTTCTAAAACTTGCAAAAAAGTGTCTCTATTGGTTCTAAAGCTTGCAAAAAAATGTATTTTTGGTTCTAAAATGCTTGCAAAAAAATGTCTATTGGTTCTAAAGCTTTCAAAAAAATGACTATTTGTTCTAAAGCTTGCAAAAAAATGACTATTGGTTCTAAAGCTTGCAAAAAAATGACTATTGGTTCTAAAGCTTGCAAAAAGTGTCTCTATTGGTTCTAAAGCTTGCAAAAAAAATGTATTTTTGGTTCTAAAATGCTTGCAAAAATGTCTATTGGTTCTAAAGCTTGCAAAAAAATGTACTATTGGTTCGATAGCTTTGCAAAAAAATGTCTATTGGGTTCTAAAGCTTGCCAAAAAAATGACTATTGCTTCTAAAGGCTTGCAAAAAACGATCTATTGGTTCTAAAGCTTGCAAAAAAACAATGATCTATTGGATTCTAACAGCTGCACAAAAATGTTCTATTGGTTCTAAAGCTTGCAAAAAACTGTCGTTGGTTTCTAAAGCTTGCAAAAAATGTCTAATGGTTCTAAAGCTTGCAAAAAAGGTCTCTATTGGTTCTAAAGCTTGCAATAAAAAAGGGGACTATTGTCTAAAGGCTTGCAAAAAAGTGTTCTATTGGTTCTAAAGCTTGCAAAAAGTGTCTATTGGTCTAAAGCTTGCAAAAAAATGTCTATTTGGTCTAAAAATGGTTCAATCTAGCGCTCCAGGAAAACCACTCCCCCCCCCACTGGTGAGAATATTGGAAGTGTGCAGCGTGAATATTGCGTTGGGGGACCAGCCCTCCCATGTGAAGCTGGGATCCAACGGGTCCCACTTAGTCTAGTATACTCATAAAAAACAAACAAGGATAGTGCAAGAATAAGAAAGATTCAGAGGACTGACCAGAGTTCATAGATTGGAAATTGCTAGCTGCAG
The DNA here is from genome assembly GCF_010909765.2 of Amblyraja radiata. Taxonomy (NCBI): domain Eukaryota; kingdom Metazoa; phylum Chordata; class Chondrichthyes; order Rajiformes; family Rajidae; genus Amblyraja; species Amblyraja radiata. Next base: position 94,252,392 of record NC_045961.1, read on the forward strand.
AGTTTTGATGAGTTGCCGCAGTGTATCTTGCCGATGGTACATAGAAACCTAGAAACATAGAAAATAGGTGCGGGAGTAGGTCATTCGGCCCTTCGAGCCTGCACCACCATTCAATATGATCATGGCTGATCATCCAACTCAGTATCCTGTACCTGCCTTCTCTCCATACCCCCTGATCCCCTTAGCCACAAGGGCCACATCTAACTCACTCTTAAATATAGGCAATGAACTGGCCTCAACTACCTTCTGTGGCAGAGAATTCCACAGATTCACCACTCTCTGTGTGAAAAATGTTTTTCTCATCTCGGTCCTAAAGGATTTCCCCCTTATCCTTAAACTGTGACCCCTTGTTCTGGACTTCCCCAACATCTGGAACAATCTTCCTGCATCTAGCCTGTCCAACCCCTTAAGAATTTTGTACGTTTCTATAAGATCCCCCCTCAATCTTCTAAATTCTAGCGAGTACAAGCCGAGTCTATCCAGTATTTCTTCATATGAAAGTCCTGACATCCCAGGAATTAGTCTGGTGAACCTTCTCTGTACTCTCTCTATGGCAAGAATGTCTTTGTCCTGCCTGCTACATCTCAAGAATGAGGTGGCTGTTGTAATACAGAAAACACAAGAGAGACATTGCTCACTGCGAGACAATGCGATAATGAGCAACTAATTTTATTTAGTGATTCCGTTTCTCTAGGTTTAGCTTAGAGACAGGGCATGGAAACAGGCCCTGCGGCCCACCGAGTCCTCGCCGAGCGTTCACACTAATTCTCTCCGACACACCAGGGGCCAATTTACAGAAACCAATTAAACTACAAACCTGTACATCGTTGGGATGTGGGATACCCGGTGGAAACCCACACAGTCACAGGGAGAACATAAGCTCAGACAGCACCCAAGGTCAGGATCAACCCGGCTCTCTGGCGGTGTGAGACAGCAACTCTACCGCTGCCACTGTCTCTCTCTCCTCAGGCACTAACATATCCACCGCTTGGTTTAGCAGTCAGTAATGCTGATTTAACGATGAGTGCCGGTCGGACACAGACTACAATCCAATCTAAAGATGAGTCCCGACCCAAAACGCCACCTAATCATGTTTTCCGTGGATGCTGACTGACCCGCTGAATTACTCCAGCATTTGTGTCTTTCCTTGGTAAACCAGCATCTGGAGTTCCTTCTTTTCACAGTCTATATAAAGGACATCCGGTGGCGCTGTTGCTAGCTGCCTCCGCCTTCAGTCCGGTATTTTTTGTTTTTTTTGTTATGTTTGAAGTGTGTTTTTTGTGGGGTTTTTAATGTCTTTTATGGGGGAAGAGGGTACGGTGCGGGGGATACCGTCCTTCAGTCGCTTCCTGGAGAGGACGAGACTATTATTCGATTCGCGTCCTCGCCCCCCCCCCCCAGCGGCCTACCTACTGGATTGGCGCGGCCTTTCCTGCCGGGACCGACCAGAGCTCCAGCAGCGGCGGGGCAGCACTGGAAACATCGCGGGGCGGGCGATGCCTTACCGGGCATCGCTGTTTGGAGCCCCGGATTGCTGGGTCTGCTGCACCGACATCGCGGAGCTGTGGTTCGCGGAGCTCCCAACGCGGGCGGAGCTGATCAACATCGCGGAGTCCTGCGACTCCGCCCTGCTCGGCCTGTGGACTTCGGGAGCCGTGGACTCCGGCGGGAGGTGGCTGATCTGGAGGTCTGGGCCACTGAGGATGTTCTCCGTCGAGGTTTCGACGTCGGCGTTCCATCATCCCGGCGAGAGCATCGGGCCGCCCATGGTGGAGACTGCGGGTGCTCGGGGGCCCCGCCCACGGGTGAACATCTGGGAAGAGTGGCGGGGAGGTTGGCTGGACTATGGTACCTTCCTCAACTTTGGTGCCACTGTGGGGTTGTGTTGTGTCGTGGACTTCTGTGTTTGTGCCTTTTAAAAAAAAAAATGTTTTATTTATTTATTATTTATTTTATGTTACTTGATTGTAAGGAAAATCCATTTCGTTGTCTCTTATGAGATAATGACAATAAATTGAATACAATCAATCAAACAATACAATCAATATATAGTATGGTGACAGCACAGTAGTGCTTACATTGACAGAGACCCAGGTTTGATCCTGACCACGACTGCTGTCTGTACGGATTCTGCACATTCACCCATGACTTCCATGGGTTTTCTCCAGGTGCCCCAGTTTCTACCCACACTCCAAAGGCGTACAGGTTTGTAGGTTGATAGGCATGGTAAAATTGTAAATTGGCCCTAGCGTTTAGGATAGTGTAGGTGCAGACTTGGTGAGCTGAAGGGCCTGTTTCTGCACAGTATTTCTAAACTAAACCAAAACCTCTGCTTTTCTATAATGTTGCCCTTGGGATCTTTTACAATCTCCCAAGAGGGCAAGCCTTGGTTATACAACTCAACTTAAAAGGAACACCTCCGATTGTGAAGAATTCCTTCAATACTGCAATACAGCACTGTGTAGGATAGTGTTAGTGTGCAGGGGTCGCTGGTCGGTGCGGACTTAGTGGGCCGAAGTGCCTTTTTCCACACTGTGTCTCTAAACTAAACTTATCTAAACTGCAACATCATCCGAAGTTCATGTAGCTAAGCCTCATAGTGTGTCCCTGGAGACTTTGACCTGATGTAGGTGACCATAAAGTCTCTGGAAATTGACAAATAAAAGACATTTAAACCTATCTTATTTTCTTCCTACTCATTGAAATTCGAGAAACCTTTCTGGTACCTACTCTAACTCTGGCCTCTGCTTTATTTATCATCTAATGCAGGTTTTATGAGCTTTATCAACAGCCTGGTGATGGTGTTTATAGCTCGACAACGTTAACTACTCAAAAGTTATTAATTTCATTATGCCATTATACTGACACCAACCCGGCTTTGCGGATTGAAGTCAATTATAAAACCATCTGTTCTTACTTTTAATCTTGGAGCATGTCAGGTAAGCAAAATGTCAAAAATGTAATAAGGAACCACATGAGAAATGTGCTGACACACCTATAGTACAGCAGGAGTAGAAAATAGTTGCAGGAGTAGGCCATTCGGCCCTTTGAGCCAGCAATATGTTCATGGCTGATCATGCAAAATCAGTACCCCGTTCTTGCTTTCTCTTGATTCCTTTAGCCCTAAGAGCTATATCCAACTCTCTCTTGAAAACATCCAGTGAATTGGCCTCCACTGCCTTCTTTGGCAGAGAATTCCACAGATTCAAAGCTCTCTGGGTGAAAAAGTCTTTCCTCATCTCAGTACGAAATGGCCTACTCCTTATTCTTAAATTGAGATCTTTGGTTCTAGACTCCCCAAACATCGAGAGCATTATTCCTGCATCTATCCTGTCCAATCCCTTAAGAATTTTATATGTTTCTATAAGATCCCCTCTCATCCGTCTAAATCCCTGTGAATATAAGCCGAATCGATCCATTATTTTACTTCGGAGTCACATGAGTGACTACGTGAAGAACCCCGCTAGGACGCATGCGTGTCATATCGCTTTCACGCTTGCGAAACGACAGGTGGGGTGGAGCGTTCCCCCGCAGCGGTAAGTTTGAAACCGCGACCTGCAGGTAAGAAATTTACTCTGCGGTAGTTTTGTTCCCCGCGCTGTTTTTTCACAGGGGGGAAGCTGGACAAAATAGTGTCCACTAGTGCTGCGAGTGAAGCTGGCTGGGGAGGACCGCGAAGTTGCGGGAGCCAGCAGCAGCTGAAGGCACAAGCCCCGTAAGGGATCAGCTGTGCCGACTTTTGGACCCGCGCCGGCCAGAACATCACGGCCGGGCGGGAGACTATCAGAATGGGGCCGTCGACTTTGACAAGTCGAAAACGGCAGGAGGCGGGGTGGAACGACGTTCCCCCGTAGTGACAGTTTAAACCTGGACCTGCAGGTAAGAGTACTGCGGTATTTTTTGTGTTTTCCCATGCTAATTACAGGAGCATGGAAAAGTCGAATCAAACGAGGGCTGCGACAAAGCTGGTGGGACAACAGCAGCCAGCGGCACTTGAATCACCTATAATGGGATCAGCTGTGCCCAATGTCGCCTCCGCACCGGCCAGATCCACTCCGTGGCCGGGCGGTAAGGCAACACAAAAAACCATCAAAGTCGTGGACTCAGAGGAGTCCGACTTTAAGCAGCCGCAGGCAGCCAGCGACCGTGAGCGCTGGAGCCGGATGGAGCGGTGTGCGGAGCATTTGCTCCAACGTGACAGGCTCTGGGAGATGGAGTCGAGTCACTGGGGGCTCTATGTAAAACCCACAGCAGCACCTCTTGTAGGGCTGCACAGTGCTTTTTCGTCATCCGAGGGGAGTACTGGGGGTCAGTTATGGGCTGATCCTGAAGAGGGGTTTGCAGAACAGAAATCAAGTGTGCGGGGGGTGCAGGAACGTGAAAATCTACTGGACATGGTGTCCAACTTCATACAGCCAGACCAGACTGGCCAAAGCCTGGAGGACACCTGACACAGGGTAACTGTATATCCCTGAATGTTCTTGTAGTAAATAATTGTATATGGAAACATATTGGAGTAGGAGTTAGAGGATGGATATCAAATTCATGGATTTCAATGTCGGATTCATGTCTAAATTATGTTGACACAATTCCTCTTACAGTCACTAAGGCAGTTGTGATGCATGGACTCGTTTCCACGGCATGAAATCACAGAGCTTTGAAATCTTCACGTAGTCACTCACGTGACTCCGAAGTAAAATAGTAAGATTAAACGAGAACTTGCCAATTCGAAGTTTGATCATTATTTTATGAGGAGTACGTTGAGGGAAAACGTGCCCTCCGCTCCCACCCTTGATCATATACTCAACTGGTATTTCTTCTCTAATCTCACTATGTCTAGTCATTACAGTTATCTGTGATTTCACACCGCTGCTTTGAAGAATGACACGCATGCGTCCTAGCGGGGCTCTTCACGTATTCCCTCAACGTTACTCCTCATAAAATAACGATCAAACTTCAAACTGGTAAGTTCTCATTTAATCTTACTATTTTATCATATGTCAGTCCCGCCATCCTGGAAATTATCCCGGTGAACATACGCTGCACTCCCTCAATAGAAAGAATGTGCTTCCTCAAATTAGACCAAAACTGCACACAATACTCCAAGGCGTGGTCTCACCAGGGCCCTGGACATCTGCAGTAGGACCTCTTTGCTCCTATACTCAAATCCTCTCTTTATTTTGCCTGGAGATGTGCCATTATTAATTCATCCCAAGATTTATCTCATTTACCGCCATGACTTCCTTTTCACCTCTTGCCTCCGAATTAGATTTTTCTGGGAGTGATTTTGAAGTCTGATCCATCTGAAAAATGGTTGATATTAACAGAGTGCTGGAGGATGGAAATGTGTTCACCGAGCTTTCTCCAACAGTAAATCGATCTCTGCAGTGCACAGCTTCAGGTCAGGTTTAGTATATGCATAAGTGCAGTGAGGTACAATTGCAATGGGAAAAACCTGCTTGCGGCACAGACACTTGGACAACTCATAAAACATAAGTTAAACATCAATTATGCGTAAGTTCTACCAGGCAGTGAAAATATATTGGGCCAAACACAAGAGATTAATGTAGAACTCCTTTTGAATACAAGATCGTGGTAGAGTGCGAGGATGATCCATTGTGTTCTGTTGCTGAGGTGGGATTACGATTGGTGCAGATCAGTTCGAGTACCTGCTGGTTGCGGGTTAGTAGGTGATCCTGAATCTGTCGGTGTGGGACATTCGGCTTCTATACCTCCTGCCAGGCAGAAGCAGCTTCTGAATGCCACAGAATTACAGTGCAGTGCAATATTACATTAATATAATTTTAGATATACTATTACCATGTGGCTTATAGTTTAGTTTATAGTTTAAAGATATAGCCCGGAAACAGGCCCTTCTGACCACCGAGCCTGCACTGGCCAACAATAGTACTACACACACACACACACACCTACAAACAAACAAACAAACACATATATGTCCCCAGTAGGTGTAGGATGGTATTAATGTGTGGGGATCGCTGGTCGGCACCGACCCAGTGGGCCGAAGGGCCTGTTTCCGCGCTGTATCTCTAAACTCTAAACACTAGAGATAATTTTTCAATTTTACTGACAGTGAATTTTACTGACCTGTTGGTCTGTGGCATGTTGTAAGAAATCGGAGCCCCACATGGTCATGGGGAGAAGCAGACAAGCACCCCTAATTTAACACCATGTTCGGGAGTTTGCAAAGGAATACCCTGGAAAACAGAACAAATAAACTTGTTACGGAAGATAATTAAAGAGTTAAGAGTATTTAATTGTCATATGAGCTGACATTGGAATTATGAAATTCTTACTTGAAGCAGCATAAAAGGCCTGTGAACATAATATACAAAGATAATATGCAATAAACCAAACATCAATAAATTAATAACCATGACACAAGTGCAAAAAAGCCCAAAGTCCTTACTGCGACCAAACTCAGTGCATAGTTGATATTAGTTTTGTGTAGAACTTGAACCTCTTATAGAGGTGTATAAAATCATGAGACGAATAGATGGGGTAGATGCACAGAGTCTCTTGCCCAGAGCAGGTGAATCAAGGACCAGAGGACACAGGTTTAGGGTGAATGGGAAAAGATTTAATAGGAATCTGAGGGGTAACATTTTTACACAAAGGATGGTGGGTGTATGGATCAAGCTGCCAGAGGAGGTAGGTGAGGTACTATGAGGTACATTCGGGACGACAGATGGCACAATGGGCTAAGTGTTCGGCTGGCAACCGGAAGGTAGCCGGTTCGAATCCCGCTTGGAGTGCATACTGTCGTTGTGTCCTTGGGCAAGACACTTCACCCACCTTTGCCTGTGTGTGAATGTGTGTGAGTGATTGGTGGTGGTCGGAGGGGCCGTAGGCGCAGATTGGCAGCCACGCTTCCGTCAGTCTGCCCCAGGGCAGCTGTGGCTACAGAAGTAGCTTACCACCACCGAGTGTGACTGAGGAGTGAATGAATAATGCGATGTAAAGCGCCTTGAGTATTAGAAAGGCGCTATATAAATCCCATCCATTATTATTATTATTATCCAAACATTTAAGAATTGTGACCTTAACTTTAGGTGCTGTCTGTACGGAGTTTGTACGTTCTCCCGGTGACCTGCGTAGGTTTGCTTCGAGATCCTCGGTTTCCTCGCATACTCCAAAGACGTACAGGTTTGCAGGTTAACTGGCTTGTTATAAATGTAAGTTGCCCCTATTGTGTGTAGGAGAGTGTTAATGTGCAGGTCGGTGCGGACTCTGTGGGTCGAAGGGCCTGTTTCTGTGCTGAACCAAACTAAAGAGAGAGTAGTCCAGATAAGGACTATCCCTCGATATGCTCGACATGCTCAGGGTTTATGTAATCATGTTCTGCTAATTTATCAAGAAGATCTTCACACAATTTTTGACATGAATCTCACAGGTACAATCTCACGTTGCAGTCTCATTAAAAAAACCTGGACAGATTGCAATGCAGATGGAGGTTCTAACCCATCTGACCTTCAATGTCTGCGGTACCCAGGAGGCACATTGCATCTGGACACACGCCCCTTATACCGTATGCACGTGTGCACATTAGGTCTATCATTTGGAGTCGTTCCCCATCACCAAAGCACTGACTTGTACTTCTGAAATTCCCCTCTGCGTCCACTCCTGCCTCAGCCCTGCTGCCAGGGAAACATCTACCCGTGCCTTTCATCACCTCAAGATTTAATTAGCACAATTCTCTCCTCTCCATGCGCCTTTCTGTTAGTTGGAGTCACCGAGTCACAGCAGGCAAGCCTCTTGTTCCACCAGCCTGCACCAACCATCATCAGCCTATTTACACCAATCCTTTAGCCAGAGGCTGGTGAACCTGTGGAATTTTTTTTGCCACTGAAGGCCGTGGGGAGGTTTATTTTTTACTCGTAAACCAGCATCTGCAGTTCCTTGTCGCTGCCATTTTTTTTACCCATTGTAAATTTCACTCCTGACCCTGTCTTCGATGATGCCACCATATCACTAATTTCATTCTTATGTCAGGGATCAGATATTATATTTCAAGTTTTATATTGTTAACATTCTGATTTATGGAGCACGTTCTTGTAGACCTTGCCCACCTGTTTCTCCGAGGATCTCCTGTTGTCCACCCCAGCTCTTCTGAAAGCCAGCAAATGTTGCAAAGGGTCAAATAAATGAAATAAATTGACGGACAACAGACACAAAATGCTGGAGTAACTCAGCGGGTTAGGCAGCATCTCTGGAGTGAAGGAATGGGTGATGTTTCGGGTCGTCACCCTTCCTCAGACAGTATGAAGAAGGGTCTCAACATTTCGGGTTGAGTCTGAACAAGGGTCTAGACCCGAAACGTCATCTCTCCAGAGATGTCGCCTGTCCCGCTGATTTACTCCAGCATTTTGTGTCTACCTTCGATTTAAACCAGCATCTGGAGTTCCTTCCGACTATAATAATCCCACCTCAGTGGATGTATCCTGCAGAGTTTCAAACCCATGGGAATTCCAACTCGGGGTTGGTCGAACCTTCCGCGACGTTGGAACTTCCCGACTAGCCTCTCCCGAGGTTACAAGCCCTTGATGACAAGTCCGCAGGTTGGAGCGATCCCAGGCAAGAGATCGGCTCCGATGTTAAGTCCACTTCTCATCAAAACTGCACACCTGGAGTATTGTGTGCAGTTTTGGTCTCCAAATTTGAGGAAGGGCATTCTTGCTATTGAGGGAGTGCAGCATAGGTTCACGAGGTTAATTCCTGGGATGGCGGGACTGTCATATGTTGATAGAATGGAGCGGCTGGGCTTGTATACACAGGAATTTAGAAGGATGAGCGGGTATCTTATTGAAAATTATAAAAAATAGTAAGGGATTGGACATGTTCCCAATATTGGGGGAGTCCAGAACCAGGGGCCACAGTTTAAGAATAAGGGGTAGGCCATTTAGAGCGGAGATGAGGACAAACTTTTTCACCCAGAGAGTTGTGAATCTGTAAAATTCTCTGCCTCAGAAGGCAGTGGAGGCCGATTCTCCAGATGCTTTCAAGAGAGAGTTAGATAGCGGTGTCAGGGGATATGGGGAGAAGTCAGGAACGGGGTACTGAATGTGGATGATCAGCCATGATCACAGTGCATGGCGGTGCTGGCTCGAAGGGCTGAATGGCCTACTCCTGTTGTCTATTGTCTATTGTCTATTGTCTATCTTAAAAGACATTACATCAGTGTACACCATTCCCAACTCTCCCCCTTGGAATTGAAAGAGAATTTATTGCTTAGGAATCTGTAACCATGACACCAATTACCCCATTTAGAAAGATAAACTTGGAAGCAAGACTCCATTCCAGAACCAAAACACAGTGAATCAGTGAGATTCACAAAACACACATTGCTCACCAGTGTTCATGATTTATGAATTGTGCTGGAAATATCCCCACTGTTTTATTTGCAATAAACTTCTGCCAACCGAACCTTTATGTTGTTTCTCGTCCCTGTTTTTTCCTGGAAAGAAAGCTCGTGCCTGCAAGTATACATCCGGAAATTATCCCGCGTGATGTTTCTATTCAAATACTCATTTGAAACTTTCACCCACTGCATGACAATAAACCATGCACGTGAAAATAGTGCCGATATCCTAAGCCTCTATTCCATGTTGCACACTAATATTCACGGGTATTTAATAATTACTAGACTAAGTGGGGCCAGTTGTGTTCCTGTCACTTGGGAGACCTGGTCCCCCAATGCAACCCGTTCCCCAATGTAATATTCCACCACTCACCCATTCCCCAATGCAATGTTCCACCACTCACCCATAGCCCCAAACTGCGCATGGGCGGCTCATTTCCCCTCATTCCCCAGCACCCCTCTTCAACCTCCCTCATCTTTCCTCCTTCCCTCCCTCAATCCCTCCCTCGCCTCTCCCTCCCTATCCTTTCCCCTACCCTCAGTCACACTCGCTCCTTCCATAACTCCTCTGCTTCTATCCCTCTATCCCCCACTCCTCACCTCCCCCTATCCCCCCACTATTCCTCCTGACCTCCCCCACTGCTCTCCTCTCCTTCCATTCCCCACTCCCCCCTCCTCCACTCCCCTCCCCCTCATCTCCCTCTATTCATCCTCCTACCCCACTCTACTCACCTCCCTCACTTTCCCCCTCTCCCTCCCTACCCCTTCCTTTCCCTCAATCTCCTCACCTTCCCAGGATCTTTCCCCACTCCTCATCCCCCCCCCCCTCACCCCTCCCTCCTTCTCCTTTCGCCTACCCTCAGTCACCACCTTCCTCCCACCATCCCTCCCTCCATAAAAAGCAGCATCTGCAGTTCCTTCCTCCACAGGTCATTCATTGTTAACTGTTTAGATCCCGTTGACTTGACGATTGGACCAGTTTGCATCGTGTGTGTGTGTGTGTGTGTGTGAGTTACTGAAACTCCACGCAAACTGCTCAGCTATCCTGCAACCCGAGTCTCCCTCCCTCCCTCTGCCCACTCCGGCTCAGCCACTACTCGGTCCGTCTCCGTCCAGTCTGGCCACCCGCTGCTGCCGCTCGGCCCAAACCGGCCCTGCCCACCCGCCTGCCAGCTCGCTGCCGCCGCCGGGCCACGGGAGGGGATGGAGTCAGTGTTCGTCACAGTGGGCGCCATGAGTTTCGATGAGCTGGTGGAGAAGATCTCCTCCGAGAAGGTCGTGAGGGTGAATTACCGCAATGGCAGCGGAGGAGGAGACAGACCAGGGAGAATGGGAAGATATGACCTCCATTGCCGCAGAGGGCAGGTGGGGAAGAGGGGTGAGTGATGGGGGAGAGAGAGACGGGGCCTGCACTGGGCCTCCACTGGGCCTTCACTGGGCTTTCACTGAACCCCCCCCCCCCCTCCCGCGGCCACCGGAGATGATAGACAAGTTACTGTGAGAAGGGGAGAGAGGAGTTTGCGAATGAGGCGGGACAGACCAGTGGGGCAGGAAGGGGCGTCGCCATCCCGTCCGTGGCATTGGCTGACAGGAGAAAAGACCAATCTGCGTGGCGCTGACTGAAGGAATCTGCACACGCGCGTTTTTAAGATTTTTAAACCTCAATAACTTTTACAATATGCCACCGATCAGAACAAAACTTGTTGCACTTGCTGCACAGGAGAACAGTGAGTAACCTGGCGAAAAATCGTAGTGCTATCGCATACCGTTTTTGTGCAAATAGAAAAACTCCGCAAACCGGAATCAGTGTTTTAGTTTTGTATAGATGTCGGTGGTCGGTTTAAAAAAAAATGTTAATGTTATCCTTAAGTTCATATGTTTGTAAGTGATAGGAGCAGAATTAGGCCATTCAGCCCATCGGGTCTACTCCTTCATTCAATCATGGCTGATCTATATTTTCCTTTCAACCCTATTTACCTGCCTTATCCTCATAACCCCCGACACCTGTACTAATCAACTGATTCTCAGTCTGAAGAAGGGTCTCGACCCGAAACGTCACCTATTCCTTTTCTCCAGAGATGCTGCCTGACCCACCGAGTTACTCCAGCTTTTTGCATCTACCTTCGGTATAAACCAGCATCTGCAGTTCCCTCCTACACAAGAATCTATCAATCTCGGCATTAAACATATTAATTGACTTGGCCTCCACAGCCCTCTGTGGCAATGAATTTCACCGATTCACCACCCTCCGACTAAAGAAATTCCTCCTCACCTTCCAAAAGGTATGTGTCCTTTTATTCTGAGGCTGTGGCCTCTGGTTCTAGACTCTCCCACTGGTGGAAATATCCTCTCCACATCCACGCTATCCACTGTTCACAACCTAGCCTTGGTTGTAATATACACCTGGATTTTATAAGGTAATTAGTAATGGATTGAAACATATTCTCCAAGGAGCATTTCATTAATTAACTCAACTGCTAATGGACAAAACTAACCAAAAATAAGTAAATCAATAATTATGCTACATTCATATGGGTGATACACATGAGGGGATATTGGGGTTAAAGTTTAATGTGTTGCACTATGGTCATATATGTAACATGTAGGGTGGAAATGTGGAATAATAAATAAACAAAGTACAAGTCTTCGCAGTTCATACAATGTCCCTGACAAAGTGTAAAGACCTTCAAGGGAGGCAAGTGGGTGAGTGGGAGTTGGCCAAGCAGTCAAGTAAGAAAATTATCATAATTGATTGAACCATATTATCATTAACTCAAATCTAGTGTGAGCCGAAGGACAAAAATAGTGCTAAATCAATAACAATTCAAACTTCAGGTGCACAAAAATGCTGGGGAAACTCAGCGGGTGCAGCAGCATCTATGGAGCGAAGAAGGTAGGCAACGTTGCCTATTTCCTTCACTCCATAGATGCTGCTGCACCCACTGAGTTTCTCCAGCATTTTTGTGTACCTTCGATTTTCCAGCATCTGCAATTCCTTCTTAAACAACCTTTCTTCAGACGAAAAGTCCCGTCCTGAAATGTAGCCTGTCCATGAGTTCCAGAGATGCTGCCTGAGCCGCTGAGTTACTCCAGCACTTTACGCTTTTTTTTTTTGTAAACCAGCATCTGCAGTTCCTTGCGTCTAGGTCGTATACCGAGTTTGTTGTAAATCGATTAAAGCTGACATACAGCAAAGTACAGTGATATCTTTGAGTTAGGTGTCGGTGGGAACATTGCTCATTCTAGTGATGCTTTGCACAAGCTAATTCAGTGAGTGTTTGCTGTGAAATCTCAGATGCAGGAAAACAATACCACCTCCATGCTGGTAATATTTATTTATTGATTGCCTCCAAATTCCCCTTGAAAGTGGCTCACTCTTCACGATACATGAATAAAGAAAACAGCTGTCAAAACTCAATCACGTGGATGATAACAACATTAGGATGGCTCATAAATATTTCAAACATGAACTGCCATGAAAATACACTGCCAAATTTTTACCTTGATTCAAGCATGGAATCTGCATGCAACCACAGAAGCATTTTAATGACATGCGCTGGCAACTCCTAGATGTTTACTTTGTGTGTGTGTGTGTGTGATTATTCAATTTAATTGAAAACTTGATAGCATCCTCATTGTCCCAAAGAATTGTCCCCTCCGCTTTCAAAACTGCAGCTGTCACACCAATCTTAAAGAAACCTGGTCTTGATCCCTCCTCTCTCATTAACTACCGCCCAATCTCAAACCTCCCCTTTCTTTCAAAAACCCTGGAGCGTATCGTTGCGTTGCAACTTCATTCCCACCTCCTTGCGTATAACCTACTTGAACCCTTCCAATCTGGCTTTCGCCCCCTCCATAGCACAGAAACTGCTCTCCTCAAAGTCCTCAACGACCTCCTCACCTCTGCTGACACTGGTTCCCTCAACATCCTCATCCTCCTCGACCTGAGCGCAGCCTTCGATACAGTGAACCACAACATCCAGCTCACCAGACTCAAAGACCTCGGCATTGAAGGCTCTGCACTCAGCTGGCTCCGTTCCTACCTTTCCAACAGATCCCACTTCATCTCTCTCCACAACCACACCTCTGCTACAGCCACAGTCACTCAAGGCGTTCCCCAAGGCTCCGTACTCGGCCCCCTCCTCTTCATCATCTGCATCCTCCCCCTTGGTCAGATACTCCGCCACGTCAACCTGGACTTCCACTGTTACGCCGATGACACCCAGATCTACCTCGGCACCAAATCCCCCCACAACCCCCCCCCTCTCCCATATCAACTCCTGTTTGTCAGCTATAAAAACCTGGATGCAACATAACTTCCTCAAACTCAACAGCGATAAGACAGAATTCCTCCTCATAGGCTCCAAATCCACACTCAGCAAAATCAATAACCCCACTCTCACCATCGACGGCCCCACTGTCTCCCCATCTCCCTAAGGCCCGCAACCTTGGCGTGATCTTTGATTCCACCCTCTCCCTTGAGCCTCACATCCGCCATGTCATTAAAACCTCCTTCTTTCATCTCCGCAACATCGCCAAACTCAGACCCTCTCTCACACCTCCCGCTGCTGAAAGACTCATCCATGCCTTCATCTCCTCCCGACTGGACTATTGCAACTCACTTCTCCTTGGCATCAGCTCCACCTACATCAACCGACTCCAACTGGTCCAGAACGCAAGCCGCCCGACTCATCACCCACACCAAATCCTGGCATCACATCACTCCAGTCCTCAAACAACTTCACTGGCTTCCCATCTCCCACCGGATCACCTACAAAATCCTGATCCTCACCTACAAAGCTCTCCACCATCTGGCCCCCCCCCCCCCATATCTCACTGACCTCCTCTCCCCCTACCAACCCTCACGGTCCCTCAGATCCACATCAGCCGGTCTCCTCTCCATCCACAAGTCCAACCTCCGCAGTTTTGGGGACAGAGCCTTCTCCAGGGCAGCTCCCAGGCTCTGGAACTCCCTCCCCCAACTGATCCGCAATTCCGTGTCCCTCACCATCTTCCAGTCCCGCCTCAAGACCCATCTCTTCACCTCTGCCTATCCTTAGCCCCACGTCCCCCTCCCTTTTCATCTGCGCATTAATTGCCTCATATTGTGTTTTGAATTGTATTCTGTCTTTACTTTGTGTACTAGTCATGTCTCTACTATTTATTTCATTCCGCTTACATGTTTTTCCTCTACCTGCTAAATTTTTGTAAGGTGTCCTCGAGACTCTTGAAAGGCGCCCATAAATAAAATTTATTATTATTATTATTATCTGCCAATTGGAAAGGAAAGTTGATTCACCTTCCATGAAAAGTAACGATAACAATCTCTGCTATAAGGGAAGAGCTAGGGAGTCATTACATAGAAACATAGAAACATAGAAATTAGGTGCAGGAGTAGGCCATTCGGCCCTTCAAGTCTGCACCGCCATTCAATATGATCATGGCTGATCATCCAACTCAGTATCCTGTACCTGCCTTCTCTCCATACCCCCTGATCCCTTTAGCCACAAGGGCCACATCTAACTCCCTCTTAAATATAGCCAATGAACTGGCCTCAACTACCTTCTGTGGCGGAGAATTCCAGAGATTCACCACTCTCTGTGTGAAAAAAGTTTTTCTCATCTCGGTCCTAAAAGATTTCCCCCTTATCCTTAAACTGTGACCCCTTGTTCTGGACTTCCCCAACATCGGGAACAATCTTCCTGCATCTAGCCTGTCCAACCCCTTAAGAATTTTGTAAGTTTCTATAAGATCCCCCCTCAATCTTCTAAATTCTAGCGAGTACAAGCCGAGTCTATCCAGTCTTTTTTCATATGAAAGTCCTGACATCCCAGGAATCAGTCTGGTGAACCTTCTCTGTACTTCCTCTATGGCAAGAATGTATTTTCTCAGATTAGGAGACCAAAACTGTATGCAATACAATGAATAGGAGTAGAATTAGGCCATTCGGCCCATCAACTCAACCCTGCCATTTAATCATGGCTGATCTATCTCTCCCTCCTAACCCCATTCTCCTGCCTTCTCCCCATAACCTCTAACACCACGCCACACAGTAGGCCCTTTGGCCCATCGAGTCCGCACCTATCATCAAGCAACCACTAAAACTAATCAGCGTAGACAAAAAGATGCAGATAAGCATATAAATTAAAGATTAACCTTGATTTATCAACACTTTTTAACCACCAGAGGAGAACTCCTTCCCCTTCAATATCTCCAGACTTCCTCCCCCTGACTCTCCAAGCATTTCTAGCTGCTCTCAGTCTGAAGAAGGGTCTTGACCCAAAATGTCACCCATTCCTTCTCTCCAGAGATGCTGCCTGTCCCGCTGGGTTCCTCGAACATTTTGTGTCTATCTTCCGTGTCGACCAGCATCTGCTGTTCCTTCCGACACATATTGGCTGCTTCACTGGGTAAGCCTACTTTGAAGAAGCTCTCCTCCTCTCTCCGATGAGAATTCTGCAACACCCTCTCTCACTGCTCGCCCTCTGTGATTCCTCCTGTTCTCCAGCTACAATGAACCATTCTACATTTCCCTAACACCATCTTCTTTGATCTGCTGTTTTCGCACCTTATGCCCCTTTCCCACTTAGGAAACCTGAACGGAAACCTCTGGAGACTTTGCGCCCCACCCAAGGTTTCCGTGCGGTTCCCGGAGGTTGCAGGTGGTTGCCGGAGGTTGCAGGTAGTAGAAGCAGGTAGGGAGACTGACAAAAACCTCCGGGAAAACCTTCCATATCTCGAGACATCGTCTCCTCTGACTCTCAGTCTGAAGAAGGGTCTCGACCCAAAACATCACCCATTCCTTCTCTCCAGAGACGCTGCCTGTCCCACTCAGTTACTCCAGCATTTTGTGGCAATCTTAGGAACAAGAACAGGCTATTGTGCTTCTCAGGCCCATTTCACTCGACAGTTTAAACATGGCTGGCTTGAACTCAGGTCTGTGATGAGGAAGGGAAGACACAAAATGCTGGAGTAACTCAGCGGGTCAGGCAGCATCCCTGGAGAACATGGATAGGTGACGTTTCTGAGTCAGGACCCTTGACGCACTGAGTTACTCCAGCATTTTGTATCTTTCCTTGGTAAACCAGCACCTGCAGTTCCTTGTTTGTACTCTGTGATGAGTAAATTGGGCTCGGCATACCCCGCTGCTTGTAGGACATGGGCGTCAATTTTCCGGGTGAAGTACACACACATTTTGCCATGCAATTTGTACTATCCGCTATATTGGAAGGAGCAGTTGTTGATTTGAGTTTTGTTTTACTTCGGAGTCACGTGAGTGACTACGTGAAGAACCCCGCCAGGACGCATGCGTGCCATATCGCTACACGCATTGCAACGAGTCACAGCAGGGGGAATGACGTTCCCCTTAACGGCAGAATTTGAAAGCCGGGAACAGCAGGTAAGGAGACTCTGCGTTCCTTCCACTTACCTTACAGGTGGAGACATGGACCAGATCCACGAAGGCTGCGAAAAAGCTGGCGGGGGAGAACCGCGGCGTTGCGGGCAGCCGGCAGCAGCAGCCAACGGCACGCCAATCTCCCGTAATGGGAACAGCTGTGCCCGACTTCGCTCCTGCACCGGCCACGGCCGGGCGGTAGAGTGAAGCAAAAAACTAACAGACTCTGAATAGCCGCGAGCGGCCAGTGCCCGTGAGCATTGGGGCCGGTTGGAGCGACTTCAGGAGCAGCCGTGACAGCCAGTGCCCGTGAACATTGGAGCCGGTTGGAGCGGCTGCAGGAACTGGAGCAGGAGCGACTTCAGGAGCAGCCGCGACGGCCAGTGCCCGTGAGCATTGGAGCCGGTTGGAGCGGCTGCAGGAACTGGAGCACGAGCGACTTCAGGAGCAGCCGCGATGGCCAGTGCCCATGAGCATTGGAGCCGGTTGGAGCGGCTGCAGGAACTGGAGCAGCCACGAGTGGCCAGTGCCCGAGAGCATTGGAGCCAGTTGGAGCGGCAGTTGGAGCAAATACTCCAAAGTGACAGGCTCCGGGAGATGGAGACTAGTCACAGTGGGCAGCTAGTAAGTCCTACAGCAGTACCTCTTGTAGGGCTGCACAGTGTTTTTCCCTCATCAGAGGGGAGTACAGGGGGTCAATTCTGGGCTGACCCTGAAGAGGGGTGCAGAACATACCCCTAGTGCACATGGGGTGCAAGAAAACCTATTGGTGTCCCAGTTTATTCAACCCAACCAAACTGGCCAAAACCTGGAACGTAAAATAGCTGCAAGTATCAACTACTTGTCATTCAACCAGCTATAAGGACAGGCATTATTGGACACCACAGCAAGACACTTACCACCAGGGAACTGCAAAACACTGAATGTTCCCAGTGTCAACCAGTGTATTTGAAAACATGTCGGAGCCTCAATCAGAGCCAGGGACTTGAAACTACAGAAAGTTCTAAAAGTCCTAATGCGGGAATTACGGTTTCGCCCGCACAATAAACAAAAAAGACATGACACAAGATCACCAGGATGCACTGGCTTTATTTTGCAATTACCAATACGAGTAAACAGCATTAGGAAAACTATTTCGGCCAGAAAAAGCACCCCTACGCACCACCAGTCAGCCAAGACAAACTGGTGAAAGCTCAAAGGCCAGGAACACTCAACATCGGTCTTTTTAGGCCATGGCCCAGACGGGCCTTCCTGGGGAATGCGCTAACCGTCAACACTGACCCAACTACAGATCCAGACACCGGCGCCTCAACGTCCACGGAGGATGCCGAAAAAGTAACAAACCTACCAATAGTAACCATGGAGGTAGGTTGGTCTGGTTCCTTACGAGGTTGGTGGGAGTTTACAATTCTATCTGGATGCATGGAATAAATTAACTACCGACACTTATATTTTCAGAAGTATAGGGTTATACCATAGAATTTATACAAAAACATAATCCTCCAGTTCAGCATGTACCGAACCGAATGTTCGTGCTTACAGGCAAAGGAAAATCAAAAGCGCATGCTGAACTACAGTGGCCATATAAAAAAGGAGTAATGGAGGAAACCCAACACGTATCACAGGAATTCGTGTCCAAAATCTTTATCGTAAACAAGATGGTGGTTGCCGCATCATCAGAGATTTGACTACTTTGAATACTTTCGTACTATATATTCATTACTAGATGGAAACCTTTGTTACTGCTAAGCAATTGATTTCCTAGGTTACTACATGGCAAGCATCGTTTTAAAAGATGCTTACTATACAATACCCATTAGAGGTGACCACAGATGTTATTTAACACAATGGATCATCTGGGGTTCACCCTTAACTCAGTTCACATGTCAGTGACTTTGCCGAAAGAAAAGGTTACAGCCTTAATGGAGGCTTGCAGCAAAATCATTGACATCACAAAACCATCCATCAGTCTGGTAGCAAGAATAATTGGCATAATAGTGGCTGCGTTTCCAGCCACACAAATCGGACCTTTACATTATCAAAAATTACAGAGGGCTAAAATACGAGCACTCAAAAATTATGGTGGTCATTTTGACAGACCAATGAAGCTACCAACAGAGGCCATAATGGAACTAAAATGGTGGAAAGATAACATTAGGCATTGTTCCTATCCAAACATTATCAGCTACCCGTCTATGGAACTACAAACTGATGCCGGTGCACTTGGATGGGGTGCTACCATTTCCATCTCCAGCTGTGGGGGAGATGGAATGCACAGGAGGCATCATTATTACAAACACTGGGCATAAACTACCTGGGAATGTTAAGTGCATTCCATGGCCTTAAGTCATATTGTTCTGGGTTATATCACCAGCATGTTAGACTACAAATTGACAACACCACCGTGGTAGCATATATCAACCATATGGGTGGAAACAAATCGACATTATGTGACAATCTGGCCAACACAATTTGGCAATAGTGTATCCAGAGAGATATTTGGATATAGCCACCTACTTACCAGGTAAACTAAATTTAGTGGCAGACAACAGGTCACGCAAATTCAATGAAAACACTGAATGGATGTTGGTTAAAAATGTATATGCTGAAATTACAGCACGGTATGGAACACCAGATATCGACCTATTCGCATCCATGCTCTCACCAGCTATCGAATTATGTTCATGGGAACCAGAACCTGGGGCAGTGGCAACAGATGCATTTTTGCTGCATTGGGGGATTGTTTATTTATGCATTCCCTCCTTTCTGCCTCATCAGTCGGGTATTTAGGAATATACAGCAAGACTCCACGTCTGGTATTTTGATAGTACCCGATTGGCCTACTCAACCATGGGTCCCGGTGATACTCGACATGGTATTAGAACCATGCATCACCATCCATCATAGACCTAATTTACTGGTTCTTCCCGCAACAAGGGGAAGTTACCCATGTCATAATTATATAAACCTATTAATTTGTAGAGTTTGAAAGCACCTCTACTACACCTGGGACTGACGGACCGAACAGTGGATATTATTTCAGTGGGCCACAGACAGTCCACCAAAAAACAGTACTTGGTGTCATCAAGAAATGGGAAGTACTGTCACAACAATAAACATCACCCACAGATCTATGAACATCCCGTCTGTTCTGGAATTCCTGGCAAGCCTCCATTACGATGAGAGGCTCAGTCATAGTGCCATCAACTGCGCCAGAAGTGCTATGTCAACATACCTGTGGCAAGGAACAGAGCGGCATTCTGTTGGGACACACCCTGCTAACCAAACTCATGAGGGGCATTTTAATGTTAATCCCCCAAGAACCAGGTACTCCCAAATATGGGATGTGAGCATTGTACTGACCATGTTAAGAAACTGGTCTCCAGCTACAGCTCTGTCCCTACAGAAACTGACTATGAAAACAGTCATGCTGATGGCCTTGGTCACGGCACAAAGGGTCCAGTCACTACAGAAACTAAGGCTGGACAACATGACTATTTCATCTGGAAATTTAACTTTTCACATCAATGAATTAGTCAAACAGAACAGACAGGGGTCAGCAGGCCTAAAAACAGAATTCAGGGCATACCCGACAGATGATCGTCTCTGTATTGTAACACACTTACTATTATATATGGAGTATACTAAGATCATCAGAAGGGAAGAAATGTCACTTTTAATCAGCTACAAACAGCCACTCAAAACAGTGACAGTCCAGACCATCTCTAGATGGCTAAAACAGGTCCTAATAAGGCTGGAGTAGACACTAGCATTTTAAATCTCACTCCACCAGGGTTGCAGCTACATCGGCAGCTATAGTTGGATGTTCCTATGGACCAAATCCTCAAGACAGCAGGATGGTCAACGGAGAAAACTTTCCAACGATTTTATAACAAACCAGTCATTGAACCTGGAACATTTGCAGAAACAATTTTAAGTTCTGTAATATAATTTACCCCATAAATAGGGGCTATAATTTGGTGTTAATATATTTATCGTTGGGTTTTCAATATCGTATTGATGTCTAATGATGTTAACACTATTCTCCCCATAATCAAGGCAGATGTGATGCATGGACTCGTTTCCACGGCATGAAATCACAGAGCTTTAAAATCTTCACGTAGTCACTCACGTGACTCCGAAGTAAAATAGTAAGATTAAACGAGAACTTACCAGTTTGAAGTTTGATCATTATTTTATGAGGAGTAACATTGAGGGATTACGTGCCCTCCGCTCCCACCCTTGATCATATACTCAACTGGTATCTCTTCTCTAATCTTACTATGTTTAGTCATTACAGTTATCTGTGATTTCACACCGCTGCTTTGAAGAATGACACGCATGCGTCCTGGCGGGGTTCTTCACGTAATCCCTCAACGTTACTCATAAAATAATGATCAAACTTCAAACTGGTAAGTTCTCGTTTAATCTTACCATTTATTGTCACATGTACCGAGGTTCAAGTTCAAGTTCAAGTGAGTTTATTGTCATGTGTCCCTGTATAGGACAATGAAATTCTTGCTTTGCTTAAGCACACAGAAAATAGTAGGCATTTACTACAAAACAGATAAATGTGTCCATATACCATGATATAAATATATACACACATGAATAAATAAACTGATAGTGCAAATAACAGAAAGTGGTTGCTAATAATCAGAGTTTTGTCCGAGCCAGGTTTAATAGCCTGATGGCTGAGGGGAAGTAGCTATTCCTGAACCTGGTTGTTGCAGACTTCAGGCTCCTGTACCTTCTACCTGAAGGTAGCAGGGAGTTGAGTGTGTGGCCAGGATGGTGTGGGTCTTTGATGATACTGCCAGCCTTTTTGAGGCAGCGACTGCGATAAATCCCCTCGATGGAAGGAAGGTCAGAGCCGATGATGGACTGGGCAGTGTTTACTACTTTTTGTAGTCTTTTCCTCTCCAGGGCGCTCAAATTGCCAAACCAAGCCACGATGCAACCGGTCAGCATGCTCTCGACTGTGCACCTGTAGAAGTTAGAGAGAGTCTTCCTAGACAATCCGACTCTCCGTAATCTTCTCAGGAAGTAGAGGCGCTGATGTGCTTTTTTGATGATTGCATTAGTGTTCTCGGACCAGGAAAGATCTTCAGAGATGTGCACGCCCAGGAATTTGAAGCTCTTGACCCTTTCAACCATCGACCCGTTGATATAAATGGGGCTGTGGGTCCCCCCCTACTCCTTCCAAAGTCCACAATCAGTTCCTTGGTTTTGCTGGTGTTGAGGGCCAGGTTATTGCGCTGGCACCATATGGACAATGCTCAATCTCTCTTCTGTACTCTGACTCATCCCCATCAGTGATACGCCCCACAATAGTGGTGTCGTCAGCGAACTTGATGATGGAGTTCGCACTGTGGTTCGCTACGCAGTCATGGGTATAGAGTGAGTACAGCAGGGGGCTGAGCACGCAGCCTTGAGGTGCTCCCGTGCTGATTGTTATTGAGGCTGACACATTTCCACCAATACGAACAGACTGTGGTCTGTGGATGAGGAAGTCAAGGATCCAGTTGCAGAGGGATGCGCAGAGACCCAGTTCTGCGAGTTTGGTAACCAGTTTGGAGGGGATGATTGTGTTAAATGCCGAGCTGTAATCAATGAATAACAGCCTGACATATGAGTTTTTGTTGTCCAAGTGGTCCAGTGTGGAGTGGAGGGCCAGCGAGATCGCATCCACCGTTGATCTGTTGTGGCGGTACGCGAACTGCAGTGGGTCCAGGTTTTTGTCGATGTAGGAGTTGATTTGCTCCATGACCAACCTCTCAAAGCACTTCATCACCACCGGCGTTAGTGCCACTGGTCGATAGTCATTGAGGCATGTCACCTTACTCTTCTTGGGCACCGGTATAATTGATGCCCTTTTAAAGCAGGTGGGGACCTCAGACCTCAGAAGTGAGAGGTTGAAAATGTCCGTAAAAACTCCCGCCAGTTGGTCCGCACAGGTTTTTAGAACACGACCGGGTATACCATCAGGACCAGGTGCTTTTCGGGGGTTCACCCCTCTGAAGGATTTCCTGACATCGGCCTCTGTGACTGAGACTGAAATGCCATCGCAGTGAATGGGGGATTGGGAAGGCACATCAGTATTCTCCCTGTCAAAGCGTGCGTAAAACGCATTGAGCTCGTCAGGGAGTGATGTTACACCGGCATTCGAGCTGCTTCCTGGTTTTGCCTTGTAGGAGGTGATTGCATTCAGACCCTGCCACAGCTGCCGAACATCTGTCTCGTCCACCAGTTTGGAGCAGAAGTCCCTTTTGGCCTTTTTGATGGCCTTACCAAGGTCGTATCTGGTCTTCATGTAGGCCACTGTATCATCGGAGGTGAATGCCCTGTGTCTGGACTTCAGGAGAGTGCGGATCTCAAAGTTCATCCAAGGTTTCTGATTGGGAAACACTCGGAATGTTTTTGTAGGGATGCAGTCCTCCACACATTTCTTTATGAAGTCTGTAACGACTGTGGTATATTCGTTCAAGTCCGTTGCCGAGTCCTTGAACATTGCCCAGTCTACAGACTCCAAACAGTCCTGGAGTTGTTCTTCTGCCCCCCCCCCCCCCCCGCCCCCCACCCCCCCGACCAGCTCTGTGCTGTCCTCACTTCTGGGGGTGTGCTCTTTAATTGCTGCTTGTAGGCAGGAAGAAGCAGCACCGCGGTATGGTCGGACTTACCGAAGTGAGGGCGAGGGATAGAACGATAGGCATTCTTGATGGTGGTGTAGCAGTGGTCGAGGGTGTTAGGTCCTCTGGTGCAGCAGGAGACATGTTGGTGGAAGTTGGGGAGTGATTTCTTGAGGTTCGCCTTATTGAAGTCCCCAGCAATGGTGGTAAATGCCTCGGGGTAAGACGTCTGGTGTTTGTTGACCACGGCCTGCAGCTCCTCCAGTGCCAGACGGACGTCTGCCTGGGGTGGGATGTAGACCGCGGTCAGGATTACGGAGGTGAATTCTCTCGGGAGGTAGAAGGGATGGCACTTCACCGCCAGATGTTCGAGGTGTGGAGAGCAGGAGTTGGACAGGACTGCCACGTCGGAACACCACGCAGAGTTGACCATGAGGCAGACGCCCCCTCCTCTCCCTTTCCCAGATGCCAGGGTACGGTCGATGCGGTGGATGGAGAACCCTTGAGGCTGGACCGCTGAGTCTGGGGAGCTGGGGGTGAGCCATGTCTCTGTGAAACAGAACACAGAGCATTCCCTCAGCTCCCTTTGATAAAGCAGTCTTGCCCTTAAGTCCTCCACTTTGTTTTCAAGGGACTGTACATTAGCCAGTAGGATAGTTGGGAGAGGGGGCCGAAGTCCCCTGCGCTTCATTCTGACCTGAAGTCCTGCCCGACGGCCACGTTTCCGGACACAATGGAGGCTTCCCCTTTGTTTCCAGGTACTGTACTTGCTGTACCTGCTGTTTCTGCGGACCTGCGCTGGAACGGGGATTCCCTCACAGACGGCAGCTCCAGCTCCGTAACGAACGGGGATTCCCTCAAAGTCGGCAGCTGCAGCTCCGTTGTTCCTGGAGGATCCAGCCCGTCGGCTCTGGGGGTCGTCCCGGGGTCTCCAGGTACCGTACCTGTATTCCTCAGTCGGGTCGGGAGTTCCACAGCCAGCGTGGGAAAGTTTAAAGTCCGGGGTTCCCGCAGCTGCGGGAGTTCGCGAAATTGCGAGAGCCTTGAGGTGCTCAAGCAGCTTGTCCGAAACGGCACCGATTTCTGCCGTTTTTCTGATCCAGGTAAGTTGTTGGAAGTTGTAGTTGAGCCTTTTATTTTCCGGAGCTCCGCAAAAGTCGCCGCAGGCAGGCGCCATCTTGGGATATAGTCAGTCAAAAGCTTTTGTTGCATGCTAACCAGTCAGTGGAAAGACAATATTTGATTACAGCCAAGCCGTCCCCAATGTGCAGATGCATGATAAAGGGAATAACATGAATAATGTCTCGTGCAAGATAAAGTCCAATAAAGTCCGACCAAAGATAGTCCGTGAGTAGCTCATTCAACTCTGGCACACACCTGAGTACACACAGCATGCAGTTTTTGATAAATATAATGTTAGGATATTGAAGGAGACTATTCAGCCAATCAGACCAATGTCATCCCGGGAATTAACCTTGTAAACCTACGCTGCACTCCCTCAACAGCAAGAATGTCCTAAGTCAAATTAGGGGACCAAAACTGCACACAATACTCCAGGTGTGGTCTCACTAGGGCCCTGTACAACTGCTGAAGGACCTCTTTGCTCCTATACTTAACTCCTCTTGTTATGAAGGCCAACGTGCCATTCGCTTTCTTCACTGCCTGCCGCGCCTGCATACTTACTTTAATTAACTGATGAACAAGGACCCCCAGATCCCGTTGTACTTCCCCTTTCCCAACTTGACACCATTTAGATAATAATCTGCCTTTTTGTTTTTCCTGCCAGAGTAACCTCACATTTATCCACATTAAACTGCATCTGCCATGCATCTGCCCACTCACCCAACCTGTCCAAGTCACCTTGCATTCTCATAGCATCCTCCTCACAGTTCACACTGCCACCCAGCTTTGTGTCAACTGCAAATTTGCTAATGTTACTTTGAATCCATTCATCTAAATTATTGAATTATATTGTAAATAGCTGCGGTCCCAGCACAGAGTCTTAGTCTGAAGAAAGATCTGGACCCTAAATATTACCCATTACTTCTATGCCACTGAGTTACTCCAGCATTTTGTGACTATCTTCTAAGTATTTCTTGCCAGTTTTTCCGTAATTTTATTTGCCTCAGCTGTTCCTAACACTGATTGGTGTTACTATTAATTCAGTATTTAAAACTGCTTAGTACCGCACATGCTTTTTAACCTGGCTCAGTTTCGTAGTCCAGATGACTAGTCCAATAACATAAACATCTTATTTCCATAGCATTCTGTTACAGCTCCCATAAAAACTGTTGAGCAGCTGTTTTGCGACAGAAGGCTGAGGAGAAAGTTGTAAAATTACGAGGGGCCTCTGTAGAGTAAAATGGAAAAGGAACTCAAAAATCAAGAGGGTCGATTCTAAGTGATTGTTAGAAGGATTAGAGAAAAAAATCAGGAAAATAAAATTAATCCTAGACGTTAATCAAAATCAATCCGATTTGGCTTCTGTAAATGGGTCGGCAATGTGGCACTTCATTAGAGTTGCTGCCTTCCAGCTCCAGAGACCCAGGTTCCATCCTGACTACAGGTGCTAGATGTATGGAGTGTGTACGTTCTCCTTGTGACCGCATGGGTTTTCTCCGGGTGCTCTGGTTTCCTACCACACTCCCGGTGCAAACGTGCAGGTTTGTAGGTTAATTGTAAATTGTCCCTCGTGTGTAGGATAGTGCTCGTGTACGGGGTGATCGCTGGTCAGCGCAGACTCGGTGGGCCCGCTTCCATACTGTACCTCTAAAGTAAAGAAAAACATCTAAAGGATGGGCAGGAATTCACTGCCCAAGATGGTAATAGAGTCAGAAATCACTTGGAAGATATACGCAAATCTTAAGAGCTATGATCTAAATGTGTATGAGTCTAATGCTGGGAGGTGGGCTAAGGCTGTGTAGCACACACAGCCTAGATAGAGTGGATGTGATTTTTCCACGAGTGGGAGAGTCTAGGACGAGAGGTCACAGCCTTAGAATTAAATAACCTTCCATTAAGAAGGAAATGAGGAGGAATTTCTTTTGTTAAAGGGTGGTGGATCTGTGGGGTTCATTGCCAGAGAAGGCTGTGGAGGCCAAGTTAATGGATATGTTTAAGGCAGAGATAGATAGATTCTTGATTAGTACTGGTGTTAGATGTTATGGTGATAAGGCAGTAGAATGGGGTTAGGAGGGAGAGATAGTTCAGCCACGATTGAATGGCAGAGTAGACGATGGGCTGAATGGCCTAATTCTGCTCCTATCACTTATGAACTGACAAACAGTCTGCAGACTTGATAGACTCTATTGGCTCCTGCTCTTTCACAAGTGCTTGATGACTTACCATCTCTCTCGGTAGATCATTCCTTCATGTTGATCAGCCAAGTCGCAACTTGCAAATGGTTAGCAACTCTGCACGCTTTCAACTTGGCCAAACTGAATAAAGAAGACGGCAGACTCCGTCATTCACAGTTGCCTGGAGAAGCTGTGAAAACCCAAATGTCGATGGAGGAAAGGAAATTAGAATCTTCAGCAGGCGAGATGCAACAACTGCAACCCATGACATCCTCTCAGAAAACTGTAAATTGGAATGACATCAAGAAATGTTAGAACTGATTAACTCTCCCAACTCTTTTGAAATTTCAAAACCCAGGCAAAGCAGGCGATGGAGATAGTTTTGTAGATTAAAGGTGGTTTGCTGAGGAGGTAGAGAAATATATTCCAGAAGCAATGGTTGGATTGTTCACTAAAGATACCTTTTCATAAGTGATAGGAGCAGAATTAGGCCATTCGGCCCATCAAGTCTACTCTGCCATTTAATCCTGCCTGATCTATCTTTCCCTCTCAACCCCTGCCTCAATCCTTCCTTCGCCCCATAACACCCCGTCACCTGCACTAATCAAGAATCTAACAATCTTAGAATAAAGGGGAGGCCATTTAAGACTGAGGTGAGAAAAAAAATGTTCACCCAGAGAGTTGTGAATTTGTGGAATTCCCTGCCACAGAGGGCAGTGGAGGCCAAATCACTGGATGGATTTAAGAGAGAGTTAGATAGAGCCCTAGGGGCTAGTGGAATCAAGGGATATGGGGAGAAGGCAGGCACGGGTTATTGATTAGGGATGATCAGCCATGATCACAATGAATGGCGGTGCTGGCTCGAAGGGCCGAATGGCCTCCTCCGGCACCTATTTTCTATGTTTCTAATCTCTGCCTTTTGTGGCAATGAATTCCACAGATTCACCCCCTTCTGACGCAAGAAATTCCTCCCCATCTCCTTAGGTCCTTTTATTCTGAGGCTATGGCCTCTGATCCTAGACTCTACCACTAGTGGAAACATCCTCTCCACATTCACTCAATCCAGGCCTTTCACTATTTGGTAAGTTTCCCTGAGGTCCTCCCCTCATCCCTCTTTTAATGATGGAGAAGCAAGAAACTGCAGGTGGTGCAAACTTGAACAAAAAAAAAGTGTTTGATGAACTCGGCGGGTCAGGCAGTATCTGTGGAGGGAATGGGCAAGTGATGTTTTGGAGGTACACAAAAAAGCTGGAGAAACTCAGCGGGTGCAGCAGCATCTATGGAGCAAAGGAAATAGGCAACGTTTCGGGCCGAAACCCTTCTTCAGTGATATTTTGGGTTGGGTCCGAAGAAGGGTCCTGAACCATAACATCACCTGCCCACTTCCTCCCCAGATGCTGCCTGACCCATTGAGTTCCTCCAGTATTTTCGTGTTTTACAAAAATCTGGAGTAACTCAGCGGGTCAGGCAGCATCTCTGGAGAAAAAGGATGGGTGACGTTTCGGGTTGGAACCCTTCTTCAGATTATAGACTTCAGGCTCCGACCCGAAAGGCCTGGAGTATAGAACCAGGGGCTAAGGTTTAAGAATAAGGGGTAGGCCATTTAGAACGGAGATGAGGAAAAACTTTTTCACCCCGAGAGTTGTGAATCTGTGGAATTCTCTGCCTCAGAAGGCAGTGGAGGCCAATTCTCCAGATGCTTTCAAGAGAGAGTTAGATAAAGCTCTTAAAGATAGCAGAGTCAGGGGATATGGGGAGAAGGCAGAAACGAGGTACTGATTGTGGAGGATCAGCCATGATCAAAGTGAATGGCAGTGCTGGTTCGATGGGCCGAATGGCCTACTCCTGCACCTATTGTCTATTTATTTTCTCCAGAGATGCTGCCTGACCCGCTGAGTTACTCCAGCAATTTGTGTCCATCTTCGGTGTAAACCAGCATCTGCAGTTCCTTCCTACACATCGATATTTCCAGATTATTACACATTCATCCTGCTATTGCAACGACGGACTTTTAAGTCACTTTATTTTCAGATGTTACCCAGTGGTGTGATAATTTCCGAATAAACCAGGTGAGTTAAAAAGAAGGACGAAACAAAGCTGTGGGTTTGAAAGGAAATGTGGGAATGTGGCCCTGGTGATTTAAGTTTGAAAGGAGCGTGGGAATGGTGCACTAGTGAATTCAAAGGGAGCATTGGAATGGGGCTCCGGCGAGCTTAAAAGGAATGCAGAACAGAGGCCGAGTGAGTTGAGAGGAAAGGTGCGAATGAGACCCTGGTGATTTAAAAGGGGACCTGGTGATTTAATATTGTGTTCAGTTTTCATCGCCCTGCTGGAGGAAGGATGTCGTTAAGCTGGAAAGAGTGCAGAGAAGATTCATGAGGATGTTACCAGGACTTGAGGGGCTGAGCTATTTGGAGGGGTTCGGCAGGCTAGAATTGATTTCCCGGAGTGCAGAAGGCTGAGCAGTGATTTTATAAAATCATGAGGTGAATATATAGGGTGAATGCGCAGGGTCTTTTGCCCAGAGTTGGGGAATAATGAACCAGAAGATATTGGTCTAAGGTGAGAGGGAAAAGATTTAATAGAAACCTGAGGGGCGACTTTATCACTCAGGGTGGTGGGTATATGAAAAGAGCTGTCAGAGGAGGTAGTTGAAGCAGATACCACCATTTAAAAGACGTTGGATAGGAAAGGTTTTGAGGGATATGGGCCAAATGTTGGTAGGAGGGACCAGCATACAATAGATGAAGCATGTTGGTCAGAATGGGCAAGTTGGGCCGAAGGGCCTGTTTCCATAGATAGACGCAAAATAGATAGACCCAAAATAGAAGCAAATCCATAGATAGACGCTGAATACACAACAGACAATAGGTGCAGGAGTAGGCCATTCGGCCCTTCGAGCCAGCACCGCCATTCAATGTGATCATGGCTGATCATCCCCAAGAAGAAAAAGGGTCTCGGCCCAAAATGTCACCCATTCCTTCTCACCAGAGATGCTGCCTGTCCCACTGGATTACTCCAGCTTTTTGTGTCTTTCTTCGGTTTAAATCAGCATCTGCAGTTCCTTCCTACACAAGGGCCTGTTTCCATGCTGTGTGACTCTATCACCCTATGACTATGATGGTGGGAGTAGGGTCTCGGAGAGTTTAAAGGGAATGTGGGACGAGGGGCCCATTGAGCCAGACATCATGCCGTTGGGATCTTTAAACAACATGAGTGCGGATGGCTGCCGTTTTACTGTGTTAATGAAATTATTCCCTCAGATGAGAGATTCAAGAGCAAATTTTCGTGAAGTAGATACAAGGAACTACAGGTGCTGTCTTCCAAAAGGAAAAACACAGAGTGCTGGAGTAAAGGGCCGGTCCCACGAGTATGCGACTGCATGCAGCAAGCGCGACCTAATGTGGTCGCTTGAGCCGTACGGCCTCGCGGGGCCGGTCCCACTTCGATCGCCGGAGCTGGAGTTGTGCGGAGCTGGTCCCGACATCGCGCGGGGCTCCGAAAAACTGACCGTGTTCAAATATTCCGCGCGGCAACGGCCTGCCGGCCCGCAGCCGCCTCGACGCCGTACGCACTGCCTCGACGGGCATACGCACCATCTCTATGCCGTACGCAGCGTCTTGACGGCGTACGTCACGCGTGAACTTCCCGCGGAATTCGCTCGAACTTCACGTCAAGTCTTACGGGATCACTCGACCTCCGCGTGGCCCCCGCTTCCGGTTTGGTCACGCTTGCCGCGTGCAGTCGCATGCTCGTGGGACAGGCCCTTAACTCAGCGGGTCAGGCAGCGTGTCTGGTGGACGTGGACAGGTGGGGGTGCTGCCGAGAATGAAGGGGGAACAGCGGTGGGCAGTAACTAGGAATGTTTGGTGAACCTTTGTAACTTAGTTGGTGCCAAAACGTGCCGATACCTGTGTACAGCATGGAAAATGTAATGGATGGGCAGCATGGAAGTTGCTGTTATCAGGCAACTGAACCATCCTCTCACCATCTAGAGAGTGACCCTACCTCCCATCTACCTCAAAGGAGACCTTTGAACTATTTTTAATCAGATTTTACTGGACTTTCTTGCATTAACTGCAATTACCATCAATTGCAATAATAAAACCATTATCCTGTATCTGTACACTGTGGACGGCTTAACTGTAGTATTTTCGCTGACTCGATAGCACGCCACAGAAATGCTTTTCACTGTCCCTTGGTACACTTGACAATAATAAACTAAACTAATAATAAATCAAACTAAAATGGACCCTTCGGCCCACCAAGTTCATTCCGACCAGTGCTTCCTCAAAGGTCTATATCCGATGCAAGCTCCTGAGAACTTAAGGGCATAAGGTCATAAGTAATAGGAGCAGAATTAGGCCATTCAGCCCATAAAGTCTATTCCGACATTCAATCATGGCTGATCTATCTCTCCCCCCTAACCCCATTCTCCTGCCTTCTCCTCATAACCCCTGACACCCATACAAGTTCACAAGTTATAGGAGTAGAATTAGGCCATTCGTCCCATCGAGACTACTCCGCCATTGTTCCAGATGTTGGGGAAGTCCAGAACAAGGGGTCACAGTTTAAGGATAAGGGGGAAGTCTTTTAGGACCGAGATGAGAAAAAAAATTTCACACAGAGAGTGGTGAATCTGTGGAATTCTCTGCCACAGAAGGTAGTTGAGGACAGTTCATTGGCTATATTTAAGACGGAGTTAGATGTGGCCCTTGTGGCTAAAGGGATCAGGGGGTATGGAGAGAAGGCAGGTACAGGATACTGAGTTGGGTGATCAGCCATGATCTATTGAATAGCGGTGCAGGCTCGAAGGGCTGAATGGCCTACTCCTGCACCTATTTTACTTCAGAGACACGTGAGTGACTACGTGAAGAACCCCGCCAGGACGCATGCGTGTCATATCGCTACACGCATTGCAACGAGTCACAGCAGGGGGAACGACGTTCCCTTAGCAGCAAAATTTGAAAGCCGGGAACAGCGGGTAAGAAGACTCTGTGTTCCTTCCACTTACCTTTTAGGTGGAGACATGGACCGGATCCACGAAGGCTGCGGGAAAGCTGGCGGGGGAGTACCGCGGAGTTGCGGGCAGCCGGCAGCGGTAGCCAAAGGCACGCTAATCTCCCGTAATGGGAACAGCTGTGCCCGACTTCGCTCCCGACTTCGCTCCTGCACCGGCAAGCAAAAACTAACAGGGTCGTTGACTCCGAGGAGTCCGACTCTGAATAGCCGCGACGGCCAGTGCCCGAGAGCATTGGAGCCGGTTGGAGCGGCTGCAGGAGGGACCATCTTCAAGCAGCCGCGACGGCCAGTGCCCGAGAGCATTGGAGCCGGTTGGAGCGGCTGCAGGATTAACAGCAGCCGGGAGTGGCCTATGCCCGAGAGCATAAGAGCCAGTTGGAACGGCTGCTGGAGGAAATACCCCAAAGTGGCAGGCACCGGGAGATGGAGGCTAGCCACAGTGGGCAGTTAGTAAGCCCCACAGCAGTACCTCGTGTAGGGCTGCACAGTGTTTCTCCCTCATCAGAGGGGAACACCAAGGGTCAATCCTGGGCTGACTGCAGGAGCTGGAGAAGGAGCGGCCTCAGGAGCAGCCGTGACGGCCAGTGCCCGTGAGCATTGGAGCCGGGTGGAGTGGCTGCAGGAACTGGAGCAGGATCTGCCTCAGGAGTAGCGGCTTCAGGAACAGCCGCGACGGCCAGTGACCATGTGCATTGGAGCCGGTTGGGTGCCCGAGAGCATCGGAGCCAGCTGGAGCGGCTGTTGGAGCAGGTAAGTGGCAGGCTCCGGGAGATGGAGACTAGTCACAGGGGGCAGCTAGTAAGTCCTACAGCAGTACCTCTTGTAGGGCTGCACAGTGTTCTCCCTCATCAGAGGGGAGTATAGGGGGTCAATTCTGGGCTGAACCTGAACAGGGGAGCAGAACATACCCCTAGTGCACATGGGGTGCAGAAAACCTATTGGAAGACACTTATCATCAGGGAACTGCAAAACACTGAATGTTCCCAGTATCAACCAGTGTATTTGAAAACATGGCAGGGCAGGGAA
Source organism: Amblyraja radiata (assembly GCF_010909765.2). Lineage (NCBI taxonomy): Eukaryota > Metazoa > Chordata > Chondrichthyes > Rajiformes > Rajidae > Amblyraja > Amblyraja radiata. The sequence goes on from NC_045961.1 coordinate 94,285,140, forward strand.
TTGAAACAAAAGAGAGTCCTAACAGCGGGACGGGTTCGCCCGCACAATAAACAAAAAGACATGACACTAGATCACCAGGATGCACTGGCCTTATTTTGCAAACCTGGAACCTCCTAACCTCCAATATTACAATTTGGAGGCATCTTATCTTAACAGGTAAAGAACTTGACATAGAGGGAAACTCTATTAAGCAACGTCTAAAAACTACTTCCTGGGGAATGCGCTAACCCTCATCACAGACACCGGCACCTCAACGACCACGGTGGATGCCGAAATAGTAACAAACCTACTAATAGTAACCATGGAGGAAGGTGGGTTTGGCTCCTTACGAGGTTGGTGGGAGATTACAGTTCTATCTGGATGCATAGAATATATTACTACCGACACTTATATTTCAGAAGTATAGGGGAATACCATAGAATTATTCAAAACATAATCCTCCAATTTAGCATGTACCGAACTGAATGTTCATGCTTACAGGGAAAGAAATAATCAAAAGCGCTTGCTGAACTTCAGTGCCCAAATAAAATAGGAGTAATGGAGGACATCCAACACGAATCACAGGAATTCGTGTCCAAAAATCTTTATCATAATATAGATGGTGGTTGCCACATCATCATAGATTTGACTAATTTGAATACTTTCGTACTTTATATTCATTACTAGATGGGAACCTTTGTTACTGCAAAGGTATTGATCCTAGAGTACTACATGGCAAGCATCGTATTAAAATATGCTTGCTATACAGTACTCATTGGAGGTGCCCACAGATGTATTTAACACAATAGATCATCTGCGGTTCACCCTTAACACAGTTCACATGTCAGTGACTTTGCCGTAAGAAAGGGTACAGCCTTAATGGAGGCTTGCAGTAAACTAAACCATCCATCAGACTGGTAGTAGAATAATTGGCATTTAGTGGCTGTGTTCCAGCCACATAAATCGGACCTTTACATTATCAAATTACTGAGCGCAATCATGCGTCACTCAAAAATTTATGGGGGTCATTCTGACAGACCTATGAAGCTACCAACAGAGGCCACTATGGTACTAAAATGGTGGAAACATAACATTAGGCATTGTTCCAATCCAAACATTAACAGCTACCCGTCTATGGAACTTCATACTGATGGGCACTTGGATTGGGATGCTACTTATTCCATCTCCAGCTGTGGGGGAGATGGAATGCACAGGAGGCATCATTACAAACGCTGGGCATAAATACCTGGGAAAGTGAGTGCATGCCATGGCTTTAAGTCATATTGTTCTGGGTTATATCACCAGTATGTTAGACTACAAATTGACTACACCACCGTGGTAGCATATGTCAACCATATGGGTGGAAACTTATCAACATCATGTGACTATCTGGCCAACACTATTTGGCAATAGTGTATCCAGATAGATATTTCGATATCAGCTACCAACTTACCAGGTAAACTGAATTTAGTGGCAGACAACAGGTCACGCTAAGTCTAGAAACACTGTATGGATGTTGGATAAAATATGTATTGCTGGAACAGCACGGTATGGAACACCAGATAACGACCTATTCACATCCATGCTCTTACCAGTTATCGAATTATGTTCTTGGGAACCAGAACCTGGGGCAGTGGTTCAGATACATCTTCGCTGCTTTGGGGGATCATTTATGCATTCCCCCCTTCTGCCTCATCAGTCGGGTATTTAGGAATAAACAGTAGACTCCGTGTCTGGTATTTTGATAGTACCCGATTGGCCTACTCAACCATGGGTCCCGGTGATATCGACATGGTTTTAGAACCATGCATCACCATCCATCATAGACCTAATTTACTGGTTCTTCCCGCTACAAGGGGAGTTACCCATGTCATAATTATATATAACCTATTAATTTATAGAGTTGAAAGCACCTCTTCTACACCTGGGACTGACGGACCGAACAGTGGAATTATTTCAGTGGGCCACAGACAGTCCACCAAAAAATCAGTACTTGGTGTCATCAAGAAATGGGAAGTACTGTCACAACAATAAACATCACCCACAGATCTAAGAACATCCCGTCTGTTCTGGAATTCCTGGCAAGCCTCCATTACGATGAGAGGCTCAGTCATAGTGCCATCAACTGCGCCAGAAGTGCTCTGTCAACATACCTGTCACAAGGAACAGAGCGGCATTCTGTTGGGACACACCCTGGTAACCAAATTTATGAGGGGCATTTTAATATTAATCCCCCAAGAACCAGGTACTCCCAAATATGGGATGTGAGCATTGTACTGACCATGTTAAGAAACTGGTCTCCAGCTACAGCTCTGTCCCTACAGAAACTGACTATGAAAACAGTCATGCTGATGGCCTTGGTCACGGCACAAAGGGTCCAGTCACTACAGAAACATAGGTTGGACAACATGATTATTCATCTGGAAATTTAACTTTTCACATCTATGAAATAGTCAAACAGAACAGACAGGGGTCAGCAGGCCTAAAAACAGAATTCAGGGCCTACCCGACAGATGGTCGTCTCTGTATTGTAACACACTTACTATTATATATGGAGTATACTAAGATCATCAGAGGGAAGATATGTCACTTTAATCAGCTACAAACAGCCACTCAAAACAGTGACAGTCCAGACCATCTCTAGATGGCTTAAACAGATCCTAATAAAGGCTGGAGTAGACACTAGCATTTTTTAACTCTCACTCCACCAGGGCTGCAGCTACATCGGCAGCTATGAAGGTGGACGTTCCTATGGACCAAATCCTCAAGACAGCAGGATGGTCAACGGAGGAATCTTTCCAACGACTTTATAACAAACCAGTCATTGAACCTTGAACATTTGCGGAAACAAATTTAAGTTCTGTAATATCATTTACCCCATAAATAGGGGCAATAATTGGTGTTAATATTTTTATCGTTGGGTTCTCAATATCGTATTGATGTCTAATGATGTTAACTCTATTCTCCCCATAATCAAGGCAGATGTGATGCATGGACTCGTTTCCACGGCATGAAATCACAGAGCTTTAAAATCTTCACGTAGTCACTCACGTGACTCCGAAGTAAAATAGTAAGATTAAACGAGAACTTACCAGTTTGAAGTTTGATCGTTATTTTATGAGGAGTAACGTTGAGGGAATACGTGCCCTCCGCTCCCACCCTTGATCATATACTCAACTGGTATCTCTTCTCTAATCTTACTATGTTTAGTCATTACAGTTATCTGTGATTTCACACCGCTGCTTTGAAGAATGACACGCATGCGTCCTGGCGGGGTTCTTCACGTATTCCCTCTCGTTACTCCTCATAAAATAACGATCAAACTTCAAACTGGTAAGTTCTCGTTTAATCTTACTATTTTCTATGTTTCTATGTTTTTATTCAATCATGGCTGATCTCTGCCTCCTAATCCCATTTTCCTGCCTTTTCCCCATAATCCTTGCCACCCGTTCTGCTGTAAGGGGTCAGCGATAAGATTTTACCGGGTTGTATGCAGAACAAAGCATTTAACTGTACCTGGTACATGTGACAATAAATTGTTGAATCATTGAATCATTGAAACATCGAGTTGAATAGATGATTTAGGTTGGGACCCTCCTTCAGATAAATTATAAACAGGCTGGTTGTAGAAAGGAACCATGGCGGTATTTTCTCACAAAACTACATTGAATTCTCCTCTTCAGAAGGTCTGTGCACATTGGGATAATTGAGATTATATCACTGGACAAGGATAAGGTGAGTGAGCTACAATGCTGAGAATATCAGAGCAAGTTTGACAGAGCAAACGGCTGAATCTTGCCTCTGTGTTTACTTCTCTTTCTGGTTGAAGTTAGACCACCTGAACACAAAGGAAATTTAAACCGTGAAAAACATTATCTCAACATGTTCTGACAAGAGGCCACCCACACGTGTGACTCCAACACAGACAGCAAGGATGAAGCACTTAATAAAAATCGCAAAAGCCAATGTCTGAAATGGTCAAAGAAAAAAGCCAGCAATTTGTATCTGTTCCATTAGAATCTTTGAAAGAAAACTAGTTCTGATCCTGACACTTCATCTGAATTTAATTTTGCATATAATATTGAAGCAATGGGCAAGAGAGCACGCCAACACCTCCGCTTCATTAGGTTTGGGAAGTTTGGCATGTCCCCAACAACTCTCACCAACTTCTACGATACAATTTATTGTCATTTGGACCCCTTGAGGTCCAAACAAAATGACGTTTCTGCAGCCATACATTACAAACAAATAGACCCAAGACACAACATAATTTACATAAACATCCATCACATTGCTGTGATGGAAGGCCAAAAAAACTTATCTCTCCACTGCACTCCCCCCCCCCCCGATGTCAGAGTCAAAGTCAAAGCCCCCGGCGGGCGATGGCGAATTGTCCCGCAGCCATTAAAGCCACGCCGGGTGATGCAAGGTCGCGCACCGGGTTCTTGATGTTAGAGCCCCGGCGCGCGCTCGCAGAGTCCCGCGGCCATTCCAAGCCGCGCGGGGCGATGGTGTAAGGCCCCGCTCCAGGAGCTCTTCAACCCCGCAACTCGGGCGGGAGAAGTCGCCGTTGTGGGAGCCCTGAAAAGCGGTCTCCCTCCAGGGACCCGCGGGCTCCCGGTGCCGCCGTCCGCCAGACCCGCAGTTGCAGCCTCCGAAACTCCGGAGGTCGGGCCGCAGCAGCGCTCCACCACCGCTCCACCCGCTCTGGACTCGGCCAGCTCCGCGACGGTGAGGTGAGTAGTCGGCACCAGAGCCCCCGGTCTTCCTGTTGGAGGCCGCTCCTCGTTGCAGCCCCAACGACAACGGAGACCCGACAAAGAAAAGGTCGGGTCTCCCGTGCAGGGAGAGATTTAAAAGTTACCCCCTCCCTCCCACCCCACCCCCCCACACACATACCCCAACAAAAAATAACAAAAACTACATAAAAACATAGACATAAAATAATAAAAACGCAGACGGACTGCAGAGGCCGCTGCTGACGAGAGTCGCGCCGCCCACCGAGAGTCGCGCCGCCCACCGAGAGTCGCGCCGCCCACCGAGAGTCGCGCCGCCCACCTACAGTTGTGCCGTAGAAAGCATTTTATCAGGACATTGGGTGGGACCGCGAGAAATTGCAGTGAATTGTGGACGCAGCCCAGACCATCACACAAACCAACCTCCCTTTCCATTGACTCCATTTACACCTCATGATGCCTCGGCAAGGCCAGCAGCATAATCAAGGATGAGTTGCACTCCCCTCTTCTCCCCTCTCCCATCGGGCAAAAGGTATAGATGTGTGAAGGCGCACTGAATCCTCCAGATCCAGGGACAATTTCTTCCCACCTGTAATTAAGCAACTGAAGCATCCTACCTTAATCCCACCTTCTCACCTTAAATCTATGTCCTCTGGTTCTTGAATCCCAGTAACAGGGAGAACATGGAAACTCCATACAGACAGAACTCGATGTCAGGATTGGGGCACTGGAGCTGTGAGGCAGTAGATCTACTACATGTTCGTAAGTTAATAGGTTCTAGGAACAGAATTAGGCCATCCGGCCCATCAAGCCTACTCTGCCATTCAATCGTGGCTGATCTATCTTTCTCTCTCAAACCCATTCTCCTGCCTTCTCCCTTCTTCTTCTTCTTTCGTGTGGCGTGCACAGCCTAAAGTTGTTGGACAACTTGTGCTATTTGATCTTCCGTTTGTGCACGTCGAGTTGATTGCATTCGTCGAAACATGGCGGACCACGTGAAGGTTGCAATCTTCCACCCCCTGCCTTCTCCCCATAACCCATGACACATGACACTGTGATGCCCAAACGCTACTCCACTGCAAAATCTCCTCAAGGTATGTCGACTTTGAAGAAGTTCTCCTCCTATCTGAAGAAGGGTCTCGACCCAAAACATCGCCTATTCCTTTGCTCCATAGATGCTGCCTCACCCGCTGAGTTTCTCCAGCATTTTTGTCTACTTTCAATTTTTCCAGCATCTGCAGTCCTTTCTTAAACATTCCAATATCCCAATCTTGTCTGCCTACTTAAGAGTGCAAATAGGAAAAAATACCAGTGACATCTCATGAAACATGCCACCAAGCAGAATGCCAGATATTATTTTTTCTGGCATCAAATTTTCTCCGGAATCTGTTGATGGGAATATAAATTGATAGTTTTTCATGTTTGCTGTTACGAGATTTCAAAGGTATTAATCATTGAAAGCTGAAAACACTTCCGTATCACTGAAGCACTAACGCTCCACTTTGTTGATCTGAGATCGGGCAGAGATTTCAGTCACTTCACTGCTCTCAGTGTTTGAGGGATTGTGCGATGAAGAGGTGAAGGCAGAAAGAGGAGACAACATTAGCATTCCCTGCAGAGGGAGGGAGGGAGGGAGAATCAACAGCTGAGAGACTGCAGGTAGAGCAAGGCAGAAGGGGAGTCTGTGGGATCCACCTCCCTGCCTCCTGAGAGTGTCATAATTATGAGGCATCACCATTGAGTTTAAGTTTAAGTTTTTTTTATTTGTATAGGGACAGTGCATATTAATAAACATTTACATGTAATACGCAAGATTGTAGCCAGTAGCTAATTTCCATCTTTAGTCCCTCTGGTAAACAAGGTAAACACATCACAACACAATCAATCAATAAGAAAAGAGACAAAACAAAAGACAAAAACAAAACAAAACAAACAATATGGTTTAGCCTGCAGTCATAACATAGAATAAATAACAAACACTCAACACAGTTTAAAGTCCCAAAGTCATTGTCTCTTCCCTCCTTGCTCTCCCTCTGCGCCGAGGCAATCCAAGCCTCCGATGTTGTGACCCCGCCGGGTGATGGTAGGTAAGTCCCGCGGCCGAATCCGAGCTCCGCAAGCGGGCCGGTTCAAACTCCGCGGCCCGGGGCGGTCGAAGCTGCCGGAGCTGCCGCCCTCCAGTCCAGCGGACGCAGCTGTAGTTGCGGGAGCTCCGGAAAACAGAACTCGTGCTCCCGATGATGTCGTCCACCGGCCCGCGGCCGAGCCTCCGAGGCTCCAAAGTCGGGTCGGAAGCCGTGCCGCACCGCAACCACAGCCCCGAAGTCGGCCAGGCTCGCGCCGGTAAGTCCTGGCTCTGCCTCCACAGCCTCGAGGTCGGTCGCAGTTGGAGGCCGCCAGCTCCGCGATAGGCCTCAGCGCAGACGGACACGGAGATGGGGATACGGCAGGAAAGGCCGCATCCCCCCGAAGGAAGAATCAAAAAACACGCCACACCCACCCCCCCACACATACACAACCAAATAAACCGAAACAAACTGTAAAAACAGGACAAAAGAAAACAAAAAACAGAAAAGACAAACGGACTGCAGGTGAGCCGCAGCTGCAAGGCAGCGCCGCCACTTCCACATATCAACACACTGTATTCAACAAGACTAAATGGCAGAGCTTTAAGGTGGGAGGGCAACGTTTAAAGGAGATGTGCAGGGCAAGGTTTTTACAGAGGGAAAATAGGAGTCAGTGGAGTAGGCCTTTCGGCCCTTCGTGTCAGCACCGCCATTCACTGTGATCATGGCTGATCATCCACAATCAGTACCCAGTTCCTGCCTTCTCCCCATATACCTTGACTCCAATATCTTTAGTTAGATCTACCCAACTCTCTTTTGAAAGCATCCAGAGAATCGGCCTCCACTGCCTTCTGAGACAGAGAATTCCACAGATTCACAACTCTCTGGGTGAAAATGTTTTTCCTCATCTCAGTTCTAAATGGCCTACCCCTTATTCTTAAACTGTGGGTCCTGGTTCTGGACTCCCCCAACATCGGGAACATGTTTCCTGCCCCTTGTGCGACTAATCCCTTAATGATCTTATATGTTTCAATAAGATATCCTCTCATCCTTCTAAATTCCAGTGTATACAAGCATAGGCGCTCCATTCTTTCAACATATGACAGTCCCATCATCCCGGGAATTAACCTTGTGAACCTACGCTGCAATCCCTCAATAGCAAGAATGTCCTTCCTCAAATTTGGAGACCAAAACTGCACACAATACATCCTCGTGTTATGAATGAATGAATGAATGAATGAATGAATGAATGAATTACTAAGGTTATTGGCCAAGTATTCACATACAAGGAATTTGCCTTGGTGCTCTGCCCACAAGTGACAACATGACATACAGTGACTTAGGAATGATACATTAATAATAAAACATTATTGATTAAACATGTGAATTAAATAAAATACCAGAGCAAAAGGAGGCTACAGATTTTTGGTTATTGAGTAGAGCTACTAATCTTGGAAAAAAGCTGTTTTAATGTCTGGCTGTGGCAGCTTTGACAGCTCGGAGTTGCCTTCCAGAGGGAAGTGATTCAAAGAGTTTGTGGCCAGGGTGAGAGGGGTCAGAGATGATCTTACCCGCTCGCATCTTGGCCCTTGCAGTGTACAGATTGGACGATTCGCTGCAGTGTCCAGGTGTTGTGCTTGGTGGCTGAGCCAAACCAGACCATGATGGAAGGTGAGGACAGATTCTACGATGGCTGTATAGAATTAGACCATCATTGCCTGTTGCAGATTGTGCTTCCTCAGCTGCCGTAGGAAGTACATCCTCTGAAGGTGGTGGTGCATGCCTGCTACTTACTGTCAGAGGGGTGGGGACCTCATAGGTCATAGGGTCATTAGGAATAGCAGTAGAATTAGGCCATTCAGCCCATCAAGTCTACTTTGCCATTCAATCATGGCTGATCTCTCTCTTTCCCCTAACGCCATTCTCCTGCCTTCTCCCCATAACCTCCAACACCTGTACTAATCAACAATCTATCTATATCTTGCCATAAAAATATCCACTGACTTGGCCTGCACTGAATTCCACAGATTCACCAACCTCTGACCTTGTTGAAGAGTGGACACAGAGAGGAAGTTTCCACTTATGGGAGAGTCTATGACCAGAGAGCACAGCCTCAGAATAAAAGGACGTACCTTTAGCAAGGAGATGAGGAGGAATTTCTTTAGCCTGGGGGTGGTGAATCTGTGGAATTAATTTCCACAGAAGGCTGTGGAGGCCAAGTCAATGGATATATTTAAGGTGGAGATTGACAGTTTCTTGATCAGTAAGGGTGTCAAGGGTTATGAGGAAAAGGCAGGAGAATGAGATTGAGGGGGAAAGATAGATCAGCCATGATTGAATGGCAGAGTCGGGCTAATTCTGCTCCTATGATTTATGAACTTATGAATGTATGATTGTAGAATTTGACAAGACTTTTAGATAGGGTCATGGAAATGCAGGGAATGGTCATAAGATCATAAGTGAAAGGAATAGAATTAGGCCATTCAGCCCATCTAGTCTACGCCATTCAATAATGGCTGGTCTATCTCTCCCTCCTAATCCCATTCTCCTCTCTTCTCTCCATAACCTCTGACACCTGTACTAATCAAGAATCTATCTATCTCTGCCTTAAAAATGTCCACTGACTTGTCCTCCTCAGCCTTCTGTGGCAAATAATTCCACAGATTCAGAGAATGGCGTGGTATGGATCAGGCACAGGCAGAGGAGATTAGATTATCTTGATATCATGTTCGGCACAGACATTGTGGGCCGAAGGGCCTGGTCCTGTACTGCACTGTTCTCTGTTTTATGTTCATATCTTATTGGAATTATTTTTCTGACATTGAGTAAGGGGAGCTGCTGCCAATGTCCGGACATTCCCATTGGAAGTAAATCCTGGAGCCAGGTGCACTTGCTTTGCCATTGGATTCCACGTGGAATCCAGAAGGGAAACCCTTTACTTGCTAGGGTTCCCCAGTGTAAAGTTGGGGAACCAACACTGTGGCAGGTCAGATGTGTCAGAGACAGAGATTCCTTTCACTTCATTGCCGATTCTGTCGCTTGGGACCTTTAGAGAGAGAGAGAGAGAGAGAGGGAGAGTCACAGAGAGAGAGACAGAGATAGCGGACTCTGGAGGCCTTCCGTGGGCGCTGGTCACCGCGTGGGGTTGAGAGTATTGTGAGCAATGATTGCAATGTTGTATTATAATGATATTTGATATAGTGTTATTTTTGTTCATGATTTGATGTGTTGTATCATTTGCTGTCGAATAATGTCTTGGAAATGAAATACATTTTTTTTTAAAAGAGACAAAGAGAGAGAATCCTTGGCGAAGGAAATACGGCACATCTTGGTGCACAATACGTAACAGCATGCCATAGCCTGAGAGACGGAGAATGACCAACATGCACATATATACGCACACACTAATCGACATTAACTAACACTAAGAAATTAATATTGAATTGCTAAACTTGCTATTGTATTCTACTGCTTACAGCTGCAAGAACGTGTAGCAATCAATAAAGGGCTATAGGCCTATTGCGAGTTTATGTACAGGGACATACCTATCCATACACTGTATACTTGTATTTATACTTATGCATTTCAAATATGCATGTCATGTTCTATACTTTGGCAATATAACAATGTTTTTTTATCATGCCAATAAAGTTTTTTTAATTTAAATTGAAATAGAGAGACAGAGAGAGAGAGAGAGAGATGGAGAGATAGACAGACACAGAGACAGAGACAGAGAGACAGAGAATGAGAGAGATAGAGAGACAGAGAGAGATAGAGAGATAGAGAGACAGATAGAAACAGAGGGGGAGAGACAGAGGGGGAGAGATAGAGAGACACAGAGAGACAGAGAGAGACAGAAGCAGAGAGAGAGAGAAAATAGATCATTTTTTGTTTAGTTTACAGCGCGGAAACAGGCCCTTTGGTCCACTGAATCCGCACCAACCAGCGATCCCCACACATTAACACTATCCTACGCACACTAGGGACAATTTACAAATTTTCTAAGCCAATTAGCAGGCAAACCTGTACGTCTTCGGAGTGTGGGAGGAAACCGGAGATCCCGGAGAAAACCCACACAGGTCACGATGAGAACTTGCAAACTGCACAGTCAGGATCAAACCTGGAGCTGTGGCGCTCCCAAAATGGACCTAATGGATAAGTTATTTTCTTTGAAACATTTTACTTGAAAAAGCTTTAAATAAAAGTTTTAATTGTTTCTAAAATAGTTTAAATTTTTTCTAAGTGTTGTAATGTATTTTTAACTATCCTTTTTATGTTTTTTTGAAAAGTTAATACATTTTGCTTTTTGATTTATTAATTTATCAATTTATTAAATGTTTTAACATCTCTGAATATCAGTCCTTTAAAACTGTACGAATGAATTACAGGCTTTGATCCAAGGCACAGTGGGGCAGATGGTAGAATCTATGGGGAGAATGAAAGTTGGGATTGGTGTAAATGGGTGTCCGTTGGTGAGCATGAAATCGATGGGCCGAAGGGCTTGTTGCTATGCTGTATGACTGTGACTCACCCAGAGAGTTGTGAATGTGGAATTCTCTGCCTCAGAAGGCACTGGAGGCCATATTCTCTGGATGCTTTCAAGAGAGAGTTAGATAGAGCTCTTAAAGATAGCGTAGTCAATGGATATGGGGAGAAGGCTGGAACGGGGTACTGATTGTGGATGATCAGCCATGATCACAGTGAATGGCGGTGCTGGCTCGAAGGGCCTAATAGTCTACTCCTGCACCTATTGTCTAATGTCTATTGTTGATTAAATGATTACTTCATCCAATTTCCTATCTGAGCTGAACGCACAAGTGCACAGAACAACAAGTATTCTTTACAAGAGGAAGGAATTAAATGGCAGCCTCTCATCTTTTACTTAAGTTTAGAAATACAGAACAGAAACAGGCCATTTGGCCCACCAAGTCCACGCCGACCAGCGATCCCGCACACTAACGTTATCCTACACACTCTCGGGACAATTTACAACTATAGCAAGCCAATTAGCCTACGCACCTGTATATCTTTGGAATGTGGGAGGAAACCGAAGATCCCGGAGAAAACCCACGAAGGGTCACAGGGAGAACGTACAAACTCTGTACGGACAGCAGCCAGAGTCAGGATCGAACCCGGGTCTCTGGTGCAGTAAGGCAGCATCTCTACCCTGCGCCACAATGCCTCCCGCATCTGTCAGTGAATAATGATAATTCAGGTGGGAGAATCGCTCCATCTAGTTCACCTAATGGAATTTAAGGCCACCAGGGTCTGTGAGGAGCAACAAAATGAGTAAGAGATCATTTTAAATTAATTTCCAGGTGAGAATTTTATGGGAAATACACAAGATACTGGTTTACAAAAGAAACACAAAATGCTAGAGTAACTCAATGAGCCGGGCAGCATCTCTGGAGGTAGCATTTCGGGTTGGGAAACTTCTTCATACTGATTGCATTGGTGGGCAGGGAGTGGGGGGGGGGGGGGGGGGGGGTGTGGTTGAGCTGGAAAAAGGGTGGAGGTCGGACAAAGCCTAGCAGGTGATGGGTGGGTACATGTGAGGGAGTTTGATTGGCAAATGGGTGGACAAAATGGGACGAAAAGGAGACAAAGAGTGGAGGAAGGAACTGCAGACGCCAGTTAAACTGAAGATAGACAAAAAGTGCTGGAGTAACTGAGCTGGACAGGCAACATCTCTGGAGAGAAGGAATGAGTGACGTTTCGGCTGGTTAGGGATAAGGGAAACGAGAGATATAGACGATGGTGTAGGCGTAAAGTATCAGAGAAGGAGAGAAGAGCAGTGAAATGCAAAGCCAGAGGGAGGGATATCGGGTGAAGGTGGAAGGGACATAGGACACAAAGGGCGGGAGTAACTCAGCAGGTTGGGCAGCATCTCTGGAAAAGATGGGGGAAAGACTCTGTGGGGGAGGGCGACAGTCTGGGGCCCTTCTTGCTGCTGCACATTGGGGGGCTGGATGTGGTGAAGACGCTCCTCTAAGTAAGGAACGGAATTTCACGCCAGGGGGCCAGATGAATGGCAAGGGCGTGGGGTAAAACTGTGCGATTTGTGTAAACACTATTGAATGTATGTACAGCCTCCGAGAATGTCGGAAGAATTTTTTTGCATATTGTACACATTTTTTACTTGAATAAAGACAACTTAGATTTTTTTTAAATCTCTGGAAAACATGGATAGGTGACGTTTCGGGTTGAGACCTGCCCGGATTAACCACTGTCCCACACACCATTGCAACAGTGCTATGCATTTGTCCCGCTCTAGTACCACTTTGTTGCACACTATCCTCCCCCTCTGATTACATCTCCTGAGATATCAGCATCAGTTAACAACCGTCACTATTCACTCGCAGCAAGCACCAGCACCATCTGAAGAAGGGTCTCGACCCAAAACGTCGCCCATTCCTTCGATCCAGAGATGCTGCCTGTCCCGTTGAGTGACTCCGCCATTTTGTGTCCATCTTGGTGGTAAACAAAGTTCTGTAGTTCCTTCCTACACCAATTGTGTCATCTGGTCTCTTTAGATTTCCATTTTAACACAAACATTACTTTTGTTTCCTCCATCACTCTCTCCTCTCTGCAATTTATAACGTGTCCAAAGGGGCTGTCCCACTATGCGAGTTTACCCAAGAGCTCTCCCGAGTTTAAAAAAAAAATCAAACTCGTGGTAAGCACGTAGAATGTACGTAGTGGGTACTTCGGAGCTCGGGGCGTCTCTTAGCGGCTCGTAACGCTAACGGCAGGTACTCGGGAAAGGCGGTAAGTTCGTGAAGTTTTTTCAACGTGTTGAAAAATGTCCACGAGAGCCTTGAGTACCTACGAGCTACCATTACCGTAATTCCCCGAATTCGAATCTAGATGCTAGATGCAGGAAAAATGTTCCCAATGTTGGACGAGTCCAGAACCAGGGGCCACACTCAGAATAAAGGGGAGGTCATTTAAGACTGAGGTGAGAAAAAACCTTTTCACCCAGAGAGTTGTGAATTTATGGAATTCCCTGCCACTGAGGGCAGTGGAGGCCAAATCACTGGATGGATTTAAGAGAGAGTTAGATAGAGCTCCAGGGGCTAGTGGAGTCAAGGGATATGGGGAGGAGACAGGCACGGGTTATTGATTGGGGACGATCAGCCATGACCACAATGAATGGCGGTGCTGGCTCGAAGGGCCGATTGGCCTCCTTCTGCACCTGTTTTCTATGTTTCTATGAATCAGGGGAAACACGGGAGAACTCTTGAATTACCTCGTACAGTGGACAGACCCTTTATGCTTAACCTTTCCCGGTTCTGCTGAAAGATTCTCACCAACTCTGCTTCCTTCTACAAAGGTGCTTGCCTGATGTGAGGAGCACTTTATGTTATTTATTTCAGATTTCCAGCATGTGATGTTTTTTTGCTTACTGCTATCTTTCATTGTGCTTAGGAAACTCTGGAACAAATTAATAAGAGCCCACACAATTAACCTTTCTCTTTTCTATGTTATTAGTTTAGCTTAGAGATGCAGCATTGAAGATGTTATTATCAAGCAACTGAACCATCCTCTCACCAACCAGAGAGCGGTCCTGACCTCCCATCTACCTCATCGGAGACCTTTGAACTATCTTTAATTGGATATTACTGGACTTTATCTTGCATTAAATGTTATACCCATTTTCCTGTATCTGTATACAAAGGTGAAAGGATATTTAATGTCACGTACACCAAATGGTGCATTTAAATTTGAATTACCATGCACCACACAAATAAGATAAACACAACACTTTAAAATGTTACATAAAACATAGAAAACATACACTGTGGACTGCTTGATTGTAATCATGTGTAGTCTTTTCGCTGACTGTAGGGCACGCAACAGAAAAGCTTTACACTGTACCTCTGTCCACGTGAGAATAACAAACTAAACTAATAACAAACTAAACTAAAACGGGCCCTTCTGCCCACAAAGTTCATGCTGACTATTGTTTCCTCAAAGGTCTATATCCCTTGCAAGCTCTGTGAGAACTTAAGGACATAAGGTCATGAGTGATAGGATTAGATTTAGGCCATTCGGCCCCAAGTCTACTCCGCCATTCAATCATGGCTGATCTATCTCTCCCCCCTAACCCCATTCTCATGCCTTCCCCCCATAACCCGACACCCATAATAATCAAGAATCTATCTATCTCTGCCTTTAAAAAATATCCATTAACTTGGCCTCCACAGCCTTCTGTGACAAAGAATTCCACAGTTTAACCGCTAAACTTGGCAGTTTAAGGATTCTAATCAGCTGTAGGAGTGACGGCTGGTATCTAATCAGCTAACATCACACGATGACACAATCGCAAACCTCTGGGGAGCTTCCCACATCTTGTACAGATAGCTAGAATCACTAGGATTGTTAGAACATTCACTCACATGTTTATGCCATGTGGTCCAGCGGTCAACCCAGTGGGATGAATATTGATTTCTTCAACATCAAGTAACCCTTGCTTTCCCTCTCTCCCTGTCCCACCCCCAGCCTAGTTCTCCTATTAGTTGCACCGTCCTCCTGATTAATGTTACTGTTTGCAAGTCTCATTTCACCTTCCCCTCAACCCACTATGTACCATTGTATATTTCCTTGAGCTTTGTCTGCTTAGATCTGTCCTTTTCACGCCTTTACCTTCTCTTTGTACCTCTCCATATGTCTAGTTTCCCTCTCCCCTGACTCAGTCTGAAGAAGAGTTTAGAACCCAAAACGTCAACCCATTCCATCTCTCCAGAGATGCTACCCGTCCCGCTGAGTTACTCCAGCGTTTTGTGTCTATCTTTTGTGTAAACCAGCATCTGCAGTTCCTTCCTACCCATTCCCACCTTTCCTGTGCCTGGCCCACATCTGTCCATTCCTATCCATGTCCGACCATAAGATATAGGAGCACAATAAAGCTATTCGGCCCATCAAGTCTGCCCCACCATTCGATCATGACTGATCTATTTTTTCCCCTCAACCCCATTCTTCTGCCTGCTCCTCGTAACCTTTGATGACTTTACAAATCAAGAACCAATCAATCTCTGCTCTATAAATACCCAATGGCTTTGCCTACACCGTTACCTGCGGCAATGAATTCCACAGATTCACCACCCTCTAGCTAAAGAAATTTCTCCTCATCTCCATTCTAAAAGTACGACTTTTTATTCTGAGGCTGTGCCTTCTGGTCCGAGACTCTCCCACTACTTGAAACATCCTTCCCACATCCACTCTAACTCGGCCTTAGTGATATGTACCCTCCCATGTACTCTTTGGTGTAAACCAGCATGTGCAGTCCCTTCCAACATATCTACATCTCAATGATGAGCGTTTGTCGGCACTGGGCCTGTACTCGCTGGAGTTTAGAAGAATGAGGGGGGACCTCATTGAAACGTTCAGAATAGTGAAAGGCTTGGATAGAGTGGATGTGGAGAGGATGTTTCCACTAGTGGGGGAGTCTGGAACTAGAGGTTATAGCCTCAGAATTAAAGGACGTTCTTTTAGGAAGATGAGGGGAAATTTCTTTAGTCAGAAGAATGAATGAATAAGTTTATTGGCCAAGTATTCACATACAAGGAATTTGCCTTGGTGCTCCGCCCGCAAGTGACAACATGACATACAGTGACAGTTAAGAATGAAACATAAAACATTAAACATCAATAATAAAACATTATTGATTAAACATGTGAATTAAATAAAATACCAGAGCAAAAGGAGGCTACAGATTTTTGGTTATTGAGTAGAGCTACTACTCGTGGGAACAAATGCAGGTTTTATGTCTGGCTGTGGCAGCTTTGACAGTGTGGAGTGTGGTGAATCTGTGGAATTCTTTGCAACAGAAGGCTGTGGAGGCCAAGTCAGTGAATATATTTAAGGCAGGGATAGATGGATTAGTGCGGGTGTCACGGGTTGTGGGGAGTGGGCAGGAGAATGGGGTTAGGAGGGAGAGATAGATCAGCCATGATGGAACGGCGGATTAGACTCGATGGGCTGAATGGCCTAATTCTGCTCCTATCACTTATGAGCTTATGGCATCCAGACAGGCGTTACCGTTATATCTCTGTGGAATCACTCAAAGCGTCAGGCATGCTGGTTAATTACTAACAGACTAGACCTACCTGGCTCAGGTGTGTGGCGAGCTTGGAATATTTCCTCAATACAAACACCTGCCACGAGACACATCATCTTAAAATCTATTGACCCCAATTATCTCCCCCACAGTGGGCCCTCATCAGCTGCTGGAGTTAAGTGATGAAGAGGACAGCTGCCATACAGTTAACTACAGTGCGCTATTCATAGCATGCTGACAACACATTCCCTGCTTCCTTGTAAAGATACTAGTCCGTGGGTAGGCCAAAAATGCTGTGCAGACACCTGTTATTTGCAGTTATTGACAAGCAGAACATAAAAAACATTATACTTTGCCACATATAGAAACATAGGTGCAGGAGTAGACCATTCGGCCCTTCGAGCCAGCACCGCCATTCAATATGATCATGGCTGATCATCCAAAATCAGTACCCCGTTCCGGCTTTTTCATCATATCCTTTGATTCCCTAATGCCCCTGTCCCACTTAGGAAACCTGAACGGAAACCTCTGGAGACTTTGCGCCCCACCCAAGGTTTCCGTGTGGTTCCCGGAGGTTCCCGGAGGTTTTTGTCAATCTCCCTACCTGCTTCCACTACCTGCAACCTCCGGCAACCACCTGCAACCTCCGGGAACCACACGGAAACCTTGGGTGGGGTGCAAAGTCTCCAGAGGTTTCCGTTCAGGTTTCCTAAGTGGGACAGGGGCATTTAACTCTCTCTTGAAAACATCCAGTGAATTGGCCTCCACTGCCTTCTGTGGCAGAGAATACCACAGATTCACAACTCTCCGGGTGAAAAAGTGTTTCCTCATCTCAGTCCTAAATGTATATGTAATTGTAATTGTAATTAATTTATTAGCCAAGTATGTAAAAACATTCAAGGAATTTGATTTGCCATCCAGTCATACCAAATAAGCAACAAGACACACAACTACATAAAAATTAACATAAACATCCACCACAGTGCACGGTGATGGAAGACAATAGCGTATTAACTTCTTCCCTCTTTCTCTCCCGCGGTCGAGGCAGTCAAACCAACCACAGTCGGAGTGATCGAAGCTCCTGCAGCTGGCGATCGAAGCTCGCGCGTCGGGACTATCGAAGCTACCGCGATCGGGGCAGTCGACGCTCCAGCGGTTGGAGCTGCCAAAGTCGATCCCTAACCAAGGAACCGCGAGCTTCACGCCATTAAGTCCGCAGGTTCCCGCGGTTGGAGCTCCCGCAGTCGATCCCCAGCAAAGGGGCCGCCAGCTCCTCGATGTTAGGCCGCAGTGCGGACGGAGATACGATACGGAAAAAGTGGCATCGCCGTCGAGGAAAGAGATTTTAAAACGTTTACCCCAACCCCCACCCCGCACATAATACAAAACTAAAGATACACAAAAACAAACATTTTACAACAGACTAAAAACAACAAAAGAATGAAAAGGACGAGACGGACTGTTGGCATCATATGGTGTAGACATATGGTGTAGACAGGCTGCCTTCGTATGGCGCCACCCAGTGGATGGCCTACCTCTTATTCTTAAACTGTGACCCCTGGTTCTGGACCCCTCCAACATCGGGAACATTTTTCCTGCATCAACCCTGTCCAATCCGCTAAGAATTTTATATGTTTCTATAAGGTCCCCTCTCTTAAATTCCAGCGAATACAAGCCCAGACGACCCATTCTTTCATCATATGTCAGTTCCGCCATCCCGGGAATTAACCTGGTGAACCTGCGCTGCACTCCCTCAATAGCAAGAATGTCCTTCCTCAAATTAGAAGACCAAAATTGCACACAATACTCCAGGTGCGGTCTCACCAGTGCCCTGTACAACTGCAGTAGGACCTCCTTGCTCCTAAACTCAATTCTTCTCTCAATGAAGGCCAACATGTTATGTATGCACTCAAAGTGCAAAAGCAGGATCAAACTAGTGCTTTGAAATAGTGTTCTGTTGAGTTTAGTTTAGTTTATTGTCACGTGTACCGAGGTACAGTGGGTGGGATTTCTCCGGCTGCTCCAGTTTACCCACCACACTCCAAAGACGACCAGGTTTATAGGTTAATTGGCTTGGTATAAATGTAAAAACCTGTCCCTAGTGTGTGTAGGATAGTGTTAGTATGTGGGGATCGCTGGTCGGTGCGGACTCGCTGGGCCGAAGGGCCTGTTTCCACGCTGTATCTCTAAATTAAGCTAGACTAAACCAGGAGCTACACACAAAATGCTGGAGTAACTCAGCGGGACAGGCAGCATCTCTCCAGCGATGCTATCCCATTTTTGCATCCACTCCTTATACACTAGGGGTAATTTACAGAGGCCAATTAATCCACGAACCCCCATGTCTTTGGGATGTGGGAGGAAATTGGAGCACCCCTCGTGGACACAGACTTGCCCATATCTTTCTAGGCTCAATACGGCACAATGTGGCTGACTCATAACTGAACACTGTTCATGGTCATTTGGGAATGGATATTGAAATGTTAATCTTGCTGGAGGAGACACACTCGTCCGGTGAATGAATAAAAACCACTGCAGATTCTTGCAGTCAGGTTGAAGTCACACAGAGCAGTACGATAAATCATTTATGTGCAGCTTTTTGCTCTGCTCGTTTAACAGGTCATTTCTTAACATACGGAATGGGTGAATTTTCCGTCCAATTTTCTATCTTTAACTGAATGAAACATCTTTAATACTTTTATCAAAATTGATGACCAGCATTCCCCTCCTGCTGATACAGTTCTGTGGGGAGGGGGGCGTCCAGTTTGCTGGGGGTGTCCAGTTTGCTGGGGGTGTCCAGTTTGCTGGCCATGGTTCCGTTTGCTTACGGCTCAAAGTGTGAGGAATGAATCTGCAACTCCATAGAATGAAACTCAGAGAGAATGCAACCAGTGGAGGGTATACACACACACACACATCTGGAGCTAGTGCCACCCCTGGAGTTAGGGGCGGCACGGTGGCACAGTGGTAGAGTTGCTGCCATGCAGCGCCAGAGATCCGGGTTCGATCCTGACTGCTGGTGCCATCTGTATGGCGTTTGTATGCTCACCTTGGGCACCCGCATGGGTTTTCTCCCGGTGCTCCGGCTTCCTCCCACACTCCAAAGACGTGCAGATTTGCCGGTCAATTGGCTTCTGCTAATTGTAAATTGTACCTAGTATGTAGGATAGTCTTTTCACTGACTAGATTCACTGACTAAATGTCACTGTATCTCAAACACATGACAATAATAAATGGTAGACAAAAGTGCTGGAGAAACTCAGCGAGTGAGGCAGCATCTATGGAGTGAAGGAAATAGGCAACGTTTCGGGCCGAAACCATTCTTCTTCTTCTTCGATTTTCCAGCATCTGCAGTTCCTTCTTAAACACAATAATAAACGGAGCTGGTGGACAGGGTGATCGCTGGTCGGCGTGGACTCGGTGGGCCGAAGGATCTGTTTCCAGGCTGTATCTCTAAAGTCTAGTGACCAATGAAAAATTTCTCTCCTCGGATTCAGGAAGCCATCTAACCAATTATTTGGATCACACTAAAGGGCGACAGGTCAGGTCAGGTCGGGGTGAATTCCCCTCACCACGGGTACCATGTAATCCCATGCTACCTGTTCCATGGTCGGATAGTTGGCGACTAAACCGTCTCCGTCTAGTTTGCCAGGTGAGGAGGGGGCTGTGGACCCCCCAAGGACCAAAAGCAAGGAGTGCCAAAGGGCGGATGAGCTTCCGGCAAGCTAACGATCATCCACACTTCAGTAGAAGTTGCAATCACTGTCGTACATAGCATTGTAAGGAATGATGATAAAACACACACACCAAAATCCTATACTTCCAGCGGCGGAAGTCCGCAGGAACTGGAGGACAGAGATGTGTGGTGCGTCCGTCACCGTTCCCGTTGGAAAACCAGCGCCACTGCGATGATGAATGAAAGATCGACAGAGGAGGAGTGAGGGCAAGTAGACTGGTTGGCACAAAGGAGAGTAACGGCATCGAACAGTGATTGTACAAAGGAAGAATCGATCTCTGCAGCATTCCAAAGAATGTCATTGTTTGAGGCGAACAAGGCTTATTTACAAATCATCGTGCTAACATCTGATATGAGTTGGGAGACAATGAAGTGGAGATTTCTGCCTTGGGAGGAATTTAGGCCGATAATGTTAATGATAATTCAGAGGAAGGAATTTCGTTTAGGTTTAGTCTAGTTTATTATTGTCACGTTTACCGAGGTAACAGTGGAAAGCTTTTTGTTGCATGCTATTTGGTCAGCAAAAAGACTATACACGATTACCATCAAGCCGTCCACAGTCCACACCTATCACTTCCCGGATTTTGTCCTACTCTCATCTCTCTTCCAGCTTTCTCCCACCCTACTACAATCAGTCAGATGGATGTCAAATATTGCAGCAGGATCTTGATCAGATGGCCAGGTGGGCTGAGGAATGGTTTAGGTTTTTATTTTTTTTATTTTAGATATACAGTGTGGAAACGGGAACCTTTGGCCCACCGAGTCCGCACCGACCAGCGATCCCGCATATTAATACTATCCTACTCACACGAGGGATAATTATACATTTATATCAAGCCAATTAACCCACAAACCTGCAATTTTTTGGAGTGTGGAAGGAAACCGAAGATCTGGGAGAAAACCCACACGGTCAAAGGGAGAATGTACAACCTCCACACAGGCAGCACCCATAGTCAGGATCGACCCTGGGTATCAGGTGCTTTAAGCACTGTAAGGCAGCGACTTTACTGCTGCGCCATCAATTCCACCCAAAACGGTATTTAATACAGAGAAATGTGAGGTTTGGAATTTTTTTTAAAGTCTAACATAGACAGGACCTAGACAGTGAATAGTAGAGCCCTAGGGGGCGTTATAGCCCAGAGGGATCTAGGAGTGCATATTGCCTTGAAGGTGGCATCGCAGGTAGGTAGAGTGGTCGGAAAGCGTTTTAGCACATTGGCCTTCATCAATCAAAGTATCGAGTATGGGAGGTCTTGTATAAGATGTTGTTGAGGCCGCATTTACAATGTTATGTTCAGTTCTGGGCGCCATGTTACAGGAAAGACGTTTGTTTAAGAAGGAACTGCAGATGCTGGAAAATCGAAGGTAGACAAAAGCGCTGGAGAAACTCAGCGGGTGCAGCAGCATCTATGGAGCGAAGGAAAGAGGCAGCGTTTCGGGCCGAAACCCTTCTTCAGTCCACAGGAAAGACGTTGTCAAGTTGGAAAGGGTACAGGGAAGATTTGCGAGGATGTTCCCAGGACTCTAGGGTCTGAGCTACAGGGAGAGGTTGAGCGGGCTGGGACTCTATTCCTTGGAGCGCAGGAGGATGAGGGATAAACTTGTAGAGGTGTATGAAATCATGAGAGGAATAGATCGGGTAGACACACGGAGCCTCTTGCCCACAGTAGGGAAATCGAAGACCAGAGGACATTGGTTTAAGGTGAAGGGGAAACGGTTTAATAGGAATCTGAGCGCTAACTTTTACACACAAAGGGTGGTTGGTGTATGGAACGAGCTGCCAGAGGAAGTAGTTGAGGCTGGAACTATTGCAACATTTAAGAAACAATTAGACAGGTACATGGATAGGACAGGGGTGGAGCGATATGGTCCAAATGCAGGCGGGTGGGACAAGTGCAGCTGTGACAAGTTGGTCGGTGTGGGCAGGTTGGGCCGAAGGGCATGTTTCTACACTGTATCACTCTATCTATGACTCCATAACAACTTTCACTACTCGCTAGAATTTAGGAGATTGAGGGGGGATCTTGTAGAAACTTACAAAATTCTTAAGGGGTTGGATAGGCAGGAAGATTGTTCCCGATGTTGGGGAAGTCCAGGACAAGGGGTCACAGCTTAAGGATAAGGGGGAAATCCTTTAGGACCGTGATGAGAAAAACATTTTTCACACAGAGAGTGGTGAATCTCTGGAACTCTCTGCCACAGACGGTAGTTGAGGCCAGTTCATTGGCTTTATTTAAGAGGGAGTTAGATGTGGCCCTTATGGCTAAAGGGATCAGGGGGTATGGAGAGAAGGCAGGTACGGGATACTGAGTTGGATGATCAGCCATGATCATATTGAATGGCGGTGCAGGCTCGAAGGGCCGAATGGCCTACTCCTGCACCTATTTTCTATGTTTCTGTGTTTCTATGTTTCTTCCTGTAAGTGAAAATAGGGGGGAAAAAAGACTCTTAAAACCAAAAACGATGTTTGTGTACTTTTGCTCTGATGGGCTAGATGTGGCAGGGAGCATTGCCTAAAGATTCACTTCACTGGGGAAAATAAAGTGTGAACCCTTTACATCACACATGTCAATTGCAGAACCTGTCTACTCACCTATGAAGATTGTAATTATTATAACGCTTCTCAGTAAAGCGAGCACTTTTCACACCCCGACATCAGTGAAAAATAACAGACGGCAAAGATGACTCGCAACTTCTGTGTCTATCGACCATGTACACAACAAACATTTGACATGAACCCTAATATTGCATGCTCTGTAAAGAGGGTACAGGAGGATGGCTATGTATTTTGTACTACTTGTGAATATGACAATGACTGTCTAACCCCCAATTTTCACACTGCCTGCAAATGGATGAATGATGGAGGAGGTTGCAACGGAAAAGCCATTGGTGATGGCTTAATCCACTAACGGCGGCATGGTGGCACAGCTGTAGAGTTAAATTATTATGGGCAACAAGGAAATGGCAGAAGAGTTGAATAGGTACTTCGGATCTGTCTTTACTAAGGAAGACACAAACAATCTGCCAGATGTACTGGAGGACAGAAGATCTAAGGGGGTAGAGGGACTGAAAGAAATGTTCATTAAGCGAGAAATAGTATTGGGTAGGCTAATGGGACTGAAGGATGATAAGTCCCATGGGCCTGATGGCCTGCATCCCAGGGTCCTCAGGGAGGTGGCTCTAGAAATAGTGGACGCATTGGTGATCATTTTCCAATGTTCTATAGATTCAGGATCAGTTCCTGTGGATTGGAGGATAGCTAATGTTATCCCACTTTTCAAGAAAGGAGCGGGAGAGAAAACGGGGAATTACAGACCAGTTAGCCTGACCGGTGGTGGGAAAGATGCTGGAGTCAATTATTAAAGAGGTAATAATGGGGCATTTGGATAGCAGTAAAATGATTAGTCCGTCAACATGGATTTATGAAAGGGAAATCATGCTTGATTAATCTTCTGGAATTTTTTGAAGATGTGACAAGTAAAATGGATGAAGGGGAGCCAGTGGATGTGGTGTATCTAGACTTTCAGAAAGCCTTTGATAAGGTCCCGCACGGGAGACTGGTGACTAAAATTAGAGCTCATGGTATTGGGGGTAGGGTGTTGACATGGATAGAAAATTGGTTGGCAGACCAAGAGTGGGAGTGAACGGGTCCTTTTCAGAAAGGCAGGCAGTGGCGAGTGGAGTGCCGCAAGGCTCGGTGTTGGGGCCGCAACTGTTTACCATATATATTAATGATTTGGAAGAGGGAATTAGGAGCAACACTAGCAAGTTTGTGGATGATACAAAGCTGGGTGGCAGTGTGAACTGTGAAGAGGATGTTAGGAAGTTGCAGTGTGACCTGGACAGGTTAGTGAGTGGGCAGATGCGTGGCAGATGCAGTATAATATAGATAAATGTGAGGTTATCCACTTTGGCGGCAAAAACAAGAGGACAGATTATTATCTCAATGGGGTTAGGTTAGGTAAGGGGGAGGTACAGCGAGACCTGGGCGTCCTTGTACACCGGTCACTGAAAGTTGGCTTACAGGTACATCAGGCAGCGAAGAAAGCTAAAGAGGTTCTTCTGCAGTTGTATCGGGCTCCGGTGAGACCACATCTGGAATATTGTGCACAGTTTTGGTCTCCTAATTTGAGGAAGGACATCCTTGTGATTGAGGCAGTGCAGCGTAGGTTCACTAGATTGATCCCTGGGATGGAGGGACTGTCATATGAAAGATTGAAAAGACTAGGCTTGGATTCACTGGCGTTCAGAAGGATGAGGCGGGATCTTATAGAAACATATAAAATCATAAAAGGACTGGACAAGCTAGATGCAGGAAAAATGTTCCCAATGTTGGGCGAGTCCAGAACCAGGGGGCCACAGTCTTAGAATAAAGGGGAGGTCATTTAAGACTGAGGTGAGAAAAACTGTGTCAAGGGAGAAGGCAGGCACAGGTTATTGATAGGGGATGATCAGCCACGATCACAATGAATGGCGGTGCTGGCTCGAAGGGCCAAATGGCCTCCTTCTGCACCTATTTTCTATGTTTCTATGTTTCATCAGAGCCATCCGATTCAGGAACAGTTTCATCCCTGCTGTCCTCAGACTTCTGAAACGGTTCTCCCATAAAGCCAGGTCCCAATCTCCCAACCTATCTTCACGCGGACCTTGCACTTTTTTGTAACCTGTTCTTTCTCTCCAACTGAAGCACTGTAACACTGCAACACTGTATTCGGCACTCTGGTATTTTTCTATTTCCACTCCCTTTAGTACTTGCATATGGTTTGATTATACTCATGTACAGTAATGACGACTGGATAGCAGGCAAACTGCTTTCACTGTACCTCGGTACACGTGACAATTGTAAACCAATGCAAATGCCAATATTAATAACTTGTTTATTTTCTCTTTCTTTATTTTTTTTGTCTTGTTAAATGTATGTTTTGAGCTTAGTTTTTATTATTTTTTAGCTGTGTATGTGGGGGGTGGAGGGGGGGATGTGGGGGAAACCGTTTAATCTCTTCCCTGTACGGGGACCCGGCTTTTTCCCTGTCGGGTCTCCGGTGTCGTTGGGCCTAACATCGAGGAGCTGGCAGCGGCCTCCGGCCGGGACCAACCTGAGGGCTCCAGTCAAGGAGCCTTCGGACCTGACATCGCGGAGCTGGCCGTCTTCAGAGCGGGGAGAGCTGTGGTGGCGCGCGGCTGCGACCCGACTTTGGAGCTTCGGAAGCTCCGGCTGCAGGCCCGGTGGACAGGAACATCGGGAGCTCCAGGTTGAAAGGACACGGAGTGAGGCCTAACATCGCCCGGTGCGGGTTAGTGGCCACGGGGACTTACCATCGTCACCGGGGGCTCCAACATCGGAGCCCCAGTTCGCCCAGACGCTGCAGTTGGACTGCTGGACAGCTGGTTGGTCTGCTTGATCCGTGGGGTTTAAAGGACATGGAGCTGGGGCCTAACATCACCCAGCGTGGCTAAATGGCCACAGGACTTACCATCCTACAAAGCGGGGGGCTTTAACATCGGAGCTCCAGTTCGCCTCGATGCTGCAGTTGGACCGCGGGAGAAGAACAAAGGGAAGAGATAAGACTTTGCCTTCCATCGCAGTGAGGAAGTGTTGGAGACTCACTGTGATGGATGTTTATGTAAACTGTGTTAAGTGTGGGTCTTGGGTTTTTTTGTAATGAAAAAAAACTGTAGTAAATGTAATTTCTTTCAAACCTAGGTTTGAATGACAATAAATGGCATTCCATTGTAACTGCACTTAATTTTAAAAAATAATAATTTTGCTTTAGATCGAGATGAACAAAGAAAAACTTGAAGAAGTATTTTCTCTAATAACAGCCACGGTCATGAGAGGATTGGACTGAGTTGCATATCGAGTTCTCACTGACACTCCTAACATGCAAAGAAAAAAAAATTACCTCTCCACAAAACTATCCACGTTGAAGCAGGCATCACCTGGAAAAGCCTTATGATTTGGTGTCAATTATTTCCAACTGTTATGTAAAGGCTCTCGAAGATACCGACATTAATGAGGCATAGGACTTCAGGTGCACCAAGTCCTACATTTTAATCATGCAACTTCCAATCCAATCTTAACAAGGGTCCCTAGACGGGACGAGGAACATTACATATTTATGTCTCACTAATGAGCTATTCCTGACTTAGGCCTCTACGGTAGCTGTCTTATCGCTGGTAATGAATGCCCTGTTTTAAATAAACATCCTTGGGGTTAGAATTAGTTGTATTTCCCGAGCTGTCTCCCAGCTTTCTATTGAATGGCTGATCGCATGTCATATGGCGATACTTAATGGGAGTCTATTTACGAGGAGGGAATTTAAACAATTCATCGAGCCTGTTCCGCACAGTCCCGACTTGGTCGTGGATCACAATCCCCCTGTCACAGATGATGGAATCTCATCCATGAAACAGCTCGGGCAGCATCGCATCAGTGCAAAAATACTGCAGCAAACCAAACCAACGGCCTATCAGCATTCAGCTGGGGCAGAACACCAAATGACACCGTCTGACTCTTTACTGAGCACAAAAATACAAAGATGTGGGCAGAAAAAATCGCAAGCTGCATTTGTGAAAAACTGTCACCAGGAGACAAGATTTGGCGAGTCAGTTGTCTTGCTGGGCCAGACTGAGTTTAGTTTGGTTGATTATTCTCACGTGTACCAAGGTACAGAGACCAACCTTTTTGTTGCATGCTATCCAGTCAGTGAAAAGACTAGACGTGATTACAATCAAGCCATCCTCAGTGTACAGATAAGGATATAGGGAATAATGTTTAATGCAAAGTCATATTAAAGATAGTCCAAGGGTCTCCAGTGAGGTAGATGGTAGGTCATGACCTCTCTAGTTGGTGAGAGGATGGTTCACATGCCTGATAACAGCTGGGAAGAAACTATCCCTGAATCTGGAGGTGTGCGTTTTCGCACTTCTGTACCTGGGAGAAGGGAGAAGAGGGAGTGTCCGGGGTGTGACTTGTTCTTGATTGTGCTACATAGATACATAGAAAATAGGTGCAGGAGTAGGCCATTCGGCCCTTCGAGCTAGCACCGCCATTCAGTGTGATCATGGCTGATCATTCACAATCAGTACCCTGTTCCTGCCTTCTCCCCATATCCCTTCATTCCACTAGCCCCTAAGAGTTCCATCTAACTCACTTTTGTATGCATCCAGTGAGTCGGCCTCCACTGCCTTCTGAGGCAGAGAATTCCACATATTCGCAACTCCCTGGGTGAAAAATTCACAACTCCCTGGGTGAAAAATATTTTCCTCATCTCAGTTCCAGGCAAAGTGTAGTGCAGATGAAGTCAATGGAAAGGAGGTTGGTTTGCGTGATGGTCGAGGCTACAAGGACATAGGGTAATTCAAATTAGCTAGTCACAGAGTGGTACAGCGCAGTTTGATTAGTAGGACTGGATGTTACAATCCCTAATATTCACTACAATTGACATTCTTGGTCTGACCACTACATGAATTTGCTACCAATCAGACACATCTTCAGTTGTGTACCTCAACGTCACTGGGTGTTTCGGCCTTTTATCACAAGGCACCCTCAGTCGAGGTAGGCCCACCGCAGGTTGATCAGCCCTGGGTGTGTGTCTTATTGTTAGCCTCTAGATGGTCACGTGGCAGCCCAGACAGCATCTTTCCTCTTCAGCCACAGCCAGTGACTGCTCCGTTCTGCTGTATTGGCAAGTTCTTTTATTGCCCTCCTTTGTGCCTGCCCTTTGACTCCTGCTTCCCTCAGGAGCCTTGCGGTGGAACTGGCTACAAAGCCCCTGCACCCCACCTCCACTGGACACACCCTAGTACCCCTGTCCCACTTAGGAAACCTGAACGGAAACCTCTGGAGACTTTGCGCCCCACCCAAGGTTTCCGTGCGGTTCCCGGAGGTTTTTGTCAGTCTCCCTAATGGTCGAAAGTGGTTTCCGCTTCTTCTATGTTCCGGCGATTATTTCAAAAAATTCAAAACCGGCCGCGACTAAAAAGGTCTCACCTTCCACTACCTGCAACCTCCGGCAACCACCTGCAACCTCCGGCAACCACCTTCAACTAGCATCGCAACCGGCTTTGACTAAAAAATTACCGATTTTTTAAACGGCAACCTATTTTTAGTCGCGGCCGGTTTTGAATTTTTTAAAATAATCACCGGTACATAGACGAAGCGGAAACCACTTTCGACCATTAGGGAGACTGACAAAAACCTCCGGGAACCGCACGGAAACCTTGGGTGGGGCGCAAAGTCTCCAGAGGTTTCCGTTCAGGTTTCCTAAGTGGGACAGGGGCATTACACTCCAACCTCTCTCCTCTGCCTCTGCTGCAAGGTAGGAATTAATGGTCCCTTCAGAACTCTGTGTCTTTGTTCACCATCTTGGCCTTCTGCACTCACCACATCTGCCAGCTGTAAAGTAAAAGAAAGTGGGGAAATTAAGTGACAATAATGCAGATGTACAACGATTTTCAGGTGGTGGGTCTATCACAAGTTTCCTCCAGAAACAGAGCAAGGTAGCAGACAGCAACAGGAAGCGGTTCAATGCTACTGCACAGAATCACTTGTGAGTTCGTAATGCAGGAGCTAAATGCAATCAGTCTTAAAAGCAGGGCAAGTTCCTGTCATGTTTCCCCAAACATTCATGGAAACAATATCTACCGTCATCATCTAATTGCATTGCACATGTTGAGAGAAACACAAGCCGAACTCTGTTTCGAGATATATAACTGAGAAATAAAACACACACACATTTGATTACTTCAGAAGGATGGTTGCACATTGCACATCTCAAGGAGCGAAAGCGCAAGTTACCAATTCAGACGAGTGTGTGTGTTCCAATTAATTATGCTACTTTTGTCATTGTCTTAAAGATCCATTATTGTGACAAGAACCGAGAGCAGCATTTGCAAATATTGGTCATTGTAACAACAACATCTGCAAGAAGGGTGCATCGCAGGCAGTCATCCCTGGGATGTTAAGGTGGAGGCTTTTGAAACCTTATTTGAAAATGCGCAAGGCATTGCAGCTAAATGCAAATTGTCAGTACAATCGCTGGGAGAAGTTTGAAACACATTTCAGTGTAGAGGTCAAAATAAGCCTTTCCACCCGGTGGGGTTTAAAATAATCAGTTGCGGCCGCAGAAGGAAAATAAAAAAGAAGGAAATAGTGATAAAAAGGACGTTAGATCTGTCTATTGGTGTCGAGAGTGTTTAATTCTCTTCAATATTTGTACAGGAATGATCAAAGGTGGCTACACTAACAATGTGTTTTTCCAGTCATTTAAACCTCGAGAAAATCAAAGGTTGGAAACTCCTCCCCATTACTTTTCAGGCTGGTGCAATCTTAAAAGGGAATGAACGAGCGCAGTTTAAAAATTGCAGCAAATCATCATCTTCTTCTCCTTTGTTTGAAGCAGTCCCTTGGGATCAAGGACAATTTGGTTCCACTCTGGTTTGGTGCATTCTGAGGGGGCTATTGAGCCCAGTGTGGGAGGCACAGACTCTTCCACAGATGGGGTAGGAGGCAGCTCAGGTCGATTGAGGGTAGGACGTATAGGGATGAACTGCAGATGCAGATAGACACAAAATGCTGGAGTAACTCAGCGGGACAGGCAGCATCTCTGGAGAAGAGGAACGGGTGACGGTTCGGTTCGAGACCCCTCTTCAGACTGACGTCAGGGGAGTGGGCGGTACAGAGATAAAATATAGTCGGAGTCAGTAAGACCAGTAGGAGAACTGGGAAGGGGGAGGGGATGGAGAGAAAGGGAAAGCAAGGGCTACTTGAAGTTAAATAAGTCAAGTCAAGAGAAGAGAAGGATGATGTATTTCTTCCACTTCTTAACCCTTCTGTCTGATCCCGATACATGACCTCAATGTTCACGTTACCATAAATACTTTTTATATTAACTTCATACGTTCATAAGCTCTAGGAGCAGAAATTGGCCATTTGGCTCATCGAGTCTATTCTGCCATTCAATCATAGCTGGTCTATCTTTTCCTTTCAACCCCATTCTCCTGCCTTTGCCCTGTAACCCCTGATACCCGCACTAATCGACAATCTGTCAATCTCCGCCTTAAAAATATCCACTGATTTGGCCTACACAGCCGTCTGAGGCAATGAATTCCACAGATTCACCACCCTCTGATTGAGAAAATTCCTCCTTTTTATTCTGTGGAATGTCTTTATATTCTGTGGAATAATGGACCATAATGGAGGGAAAACACTAATAGACCATAGTGGAAGGGAATGGTGTCCGTTATCGCCAATTGTCTGTTATAACAGAGTGAGGGATTATCATTGTATAAGTAGTAGAAACAAGGAACTACAGATGTTGGTTAATACACAAGGGAATATAAACTGCTGGAGTAACTCAGCATCTCTAGAGAACATGGATAGGCAACGTTTCGAGACCCTTCTTCAGACTCTCGGTCTGGAACAGGGCCTGGAATCCAGGTGTTGCGGGTGACCCGGGAGAGAGGCGGGGATCGGAGGAGTCGTTGGTGGAGTGCAGGTACGGGTTGACGTTGGTGGCAGGCGTGGTCTGGAGGTGGCGGAGGAAGCTGTGTGGACCAGGGTTGGCGTCGACTGCCGAACCTGGAAATGACCCGGGAGGAGGTGCTGGCTGGGGTTGGACTCGGCTGCCTAGCTTGGCTGTCCACCGCTATAACCGAAATCCATTATAAAGAGGTCCGTAATAACGAGAGTTTACTGTATAATGTTGAATGGCCTTTCTCCTTTCGAGCATTTTAATTTAGTTTACGTTAGAGATACAGCGCATTAACAGGCCCTTCGGTCCACCGAGTCCTCACCAACCAGCGATCCCCACACTAACTTGCACTAACCTATACACTGACAATTTACAATCATACCAAGCCAATTAGCCTGCAAACCTGTACATCTTTGGAGTGCAGGAGGAAACCGGAGCTCCCGTAGAAAACCCACGCAGGTCACCGGGAGAACGTGCAAACTCTGTACAGACAGGATCCAGCTGGGGAGTCTGGTGCTGTAACATAGAACCATAGAAACATGGAAAATAGGTGCAGGAGTAGGCCATTCGGCCCTTCGAGCCTGCACCGCCATTCAATATGATCATGGCTGATCATCTAACTCAGTATCCCGTACCTGCCTTCTCTCCATACCCCCTGATCCCCTTAGCCACAAGGGCCACATCTAACTCCCTCTTAAATATAGCCAATGAACTGGCCTCAACTACCTTCTGTGGCAGAGAATTCCAGAGATTCACCACTCTCTGTGTGAAAAATGTTTTTCTCATCTCAGTCGTAAAGATTTCCCTCTTATCCTTAAACTGTGACTCCTTGTTCTGGACTTCCCCAACATCGGGAACAATCTTCCTGCATCTAGCCTGTCCAATCCCTTAAGAATTTTCTATAAGATCCCCCCTCAATCTGCCAAGGCAGCAACTCCACCGCTGCATTATGGGATTAAATCTGCTGGTGTGGGCCTGGATGTCGTATTTATTCAAGACAGTAAACTCTTCCCACGGCAGGGTTTTGAATAGGAGAATTCTTCTCGAGACCCTGATATCTGGCTTGCAAATGACATGAATTGCTGTTCAAATGTAACTGGGACCTCAGTACTGAGGGAGTTAACTGCTGAGTGCACATGAATCAGGGCCCCAGACATTAGTTTTACTTGAGTTTAGAGATACACTGCAGAAACAGGCCCTTAGGTCCACCGAAACCATGCCGACCAGCGGTCCCCGCACATCAACACTATCCTACACAAACTAGAGGCAATTTACATCAATACCAAGGCAATAAACCGATAAACCTGTATGTGCAGGTTTGAATCCAGAGATGTCATCTGACATTGCATTTCATTTCCTTTCACTGCTTCACGGTGATCCACATTTATGGTGTTCCCAACATTAATGAAGATTGATATTACTATAAAACGTAGTTTTAATTGCCTTATGAACCATAAATATAACACAGAAGATGTCTAAATATCACTGAAAGGTCAATTAGTAGGGTTCCTTGAGGAATAATTTTGGAGTATACTTTTCCTTTGATCAAAAATCATTGCTTTTAATTAAACTGCAGTGGCTGGAACTACAACTAAAATATTCAGTAGGCCAGGCATGATGTGCGGAGGGAGCAACAGTAAATCTTTGAATTTGGTGATCTTTCATCTCACAGTCATAGAATCATAAGGCATGGAAACAGGCCCTTCGGCCTAACTTGCCGCTTGCTGACTGAGATGGCCCATCTACACTAGTCCCACCTGCATGTTCACAAGTTATAGGAGTTGAATTAGGCCATTCGGCCCATCGAGTCTTCTCCGCCATTCAATCCAGGCTGATCTCTGCCTCCTAATCCCATTTTACTGCCTTCTCCCCATAACCCTTGACACCCGTTCTAATCAAGAATTTGTCTATCTCTGCCTTAAAAATATCACCGATGACTTCCACAGCCCTCTGTGGCAATGAGTTCTATAGATTAGTTACCCTCTGACTAAAGAAGTTCCTCCTCAACTCCTTTCTAATAGAGCACCCTTTAATTCTGAGGCTATGACCTCTAAATGAGTTTCAGTGAGGTCCCCCCACAACCTTCTTAACTCATGTTTAAACACTTGTGTTTGGCCCATATCTCTCTAAGCCTTTCCTGTACATGCACCTGTCCAAATGTTTTTTAAATGTTGTTATAGAATCACCTCCTCTGGCAGTTCATTCCATATACCCATATATTTGTGAAAAAGTTGCCCTTCGGATTCCAATTAAATCTTTGTCCTCTAGTTCTTGATTCCCCTTACCCTCGGTAAAAGACTCTGTGCATTCAGCCTATCTATTCCTCGCATGATCTTATACACTTCTATAAGATCATCTCTCATCCTCCTATGTTCCAAGAAATACAGTCCTAGCCTGTCCAACCTCTCCCTGTAGCTCAGGCCCTCAAGCCCAGGCAACATAAATCTTCTCTGCACTATTTCCAGCTTAACAACACCTTTCCTGAAACAATATTCCTCTCATTTGGGAAAAGATAAGAGTAAAACAAGTTAAGTAAGTAAGTAAGTAAGTTTATTGGCCAAGTATTCACATACAAGGAATTTGCCTTGGTGCTCCGCACACAAGTAACAACATGACCTACAGTGACAGTTACGAATGACTCAGAAAACACTAAACATTAATAATAATAAAACATTAAATGATAAAACACCATTGATCAAGCATGTGAACCAACAAAATACCAGATCAAAGGGAGGCTACAGATTTTTGGCTGTTGAGTAGAGCAACTACTCGTGGATAAAAACTGTTTTTATGTCCGGCTGTGGCAGCTTTGACAGTCCGGAGTCGCCTTCCAGAGGTAAGTGATTCATAGAGTTTGTGGCCAGGGTGAGAGGGGTCAGAGATGATCTTGCCCGCTCGCTTCCTGGCCCTTGCAGTGTACAGTTCGTCAATGGAGGGAAGGTTGCAGCCAATAACCTTCTCAGCTGATCGGACGATTCGCTGCAGCCTCCAGGTGTCGTGCTTGGTGGCTGAGCCAAACCAAACCATGATGGAGAAGGTGAGAACAGACTCTACGATGGCCGTGTAGAATTGGACCATCATTGGCCTGTGGCAGATTGTGCTTCCTCAGCTGCCGCAGGAAGTACATCCTCTGTTGTGCCTTTTTGACTGTGGAGTCAATGGTAGCCCCCCACTTTGAGATGATGGTTCCCAGGAACTTAAAATACTTCACAGATGTTAACTGTTGGTGATAAAATGGGGAGTAGGGCAGAATTTACTAGTGAATACATGGAGATGAGAGGAGATGGAATGCTGGCTGAAGTGAGGTGGAATAGGTGGCTGAATAACAAGAGGTATGGCTCAGGGAGTTGGAAATAGGGAGAAGACAACTGAAATAGGAACAGAAGGAATAAACTCAATGAACAAGTTAAAGATTAGCTTCTGGAATTTTCTGATGGAAAGGGGAATATTGCAATGGACTGAGTAGTTTAGTTTAGTTTATTTTAGTTTAGTTTAGAGATACAACACAGAAACATGCCTTTCGGCCCATCGAGCCCACCGACCAGTGATCCCCGCACACTAACACTATCCTACACACACTAGGGACAATTTACTGGGAAAGCATATCTCAGACCCACAGACTCTCAGCGTAGGATCACCGCAAGGCTGCGTACTCTCCCCTCACCTCTACTCTTTCTACACTAATGACTGCACCTCAAATGACTCCTCTGTCAAGCTTCTCAAGTTTGTGGATAACACAACCCTGGTTGGACTGATCCAGGATGGGGAGGAATCTGCCTACAGACAGGAAGTGACACAACTGACATCCTGGTGCCATCTCAACAACCTGGAGCTCAATGCTCTTAAAACAGTGGAATTGTTTGTACACTTTAGGAGAGCTCCTCCTCCCCTCACCCCCACTCACCATCAACAACACCACAGACATCTGTGGAGTCTTTTAAGTTCCTGGGAACCATCATCTCCAAGGACCTTAAGTGGGGGGCTACCATCAACTCCACAGTCAAAAAGGCACAACAGAGGATGTACTTCCTACGGCAGCTGAGGAAGCACAATCTGCCACAGGCAATGATGGTCCAATTCTAAACGACCATTGTAGAATCTGTTCTCACCTTCTCCATCATGGTCTGGTTTGGCTCAGCCCCCAAGCACGACACCTGGAGGCTGCAGCGAATCGTCCGATCAGCTGAGAAGGTTATTGGCTGCAACCTTCCCTCCATTGACGAACTGTATACTGCAAGGGCCAGGAAGCGAGCGGGTAAAACCATCTCTGACCCTTCTCACCCTGGCCACAAACTCTTTGAATCACTTCCCTCTGGAAGGTGACTCTGGACTTTCAAAGCTGCCACAGCCAGACATAAAAACAGTTTTTTTCCACGAGTAGTAGCTCTACTCAATAACGAAAAATCTGTAGCCTTCTTTAGCTCTGGTATTATATTTAATTCACATGTTTAATCAATAATGTTTTATTATTAATGTTTAATGTTTTATGTGTCATTCCTAACTGTCACTGTATGTCATGTTGTCACTTGTGGGCGGAGCACCAAGGCAAATTCCTTGTATGTGAATACTTGGCCAATAAATGTATTCAATGATTCATTCATTCAATTTTAACTGGAGCCAATTAACCTACAATCTTGCACGTCTTTGGAGTGTGGGAGGTAACCGGGGCACCCGGAGAACCTCCACGTGGTCACAGGGAGAACGTGCAAACTCCACACAGACAGTGCCATAGTTAGGATCAAACCCGTGTCTCCAGCAATGTGAAGCAGCATCTCTACTGCTGCATCATCGTGCCACCGTAAAGCACATGACAGTTTCAGTAATATTTAGATTCCACAGGAGGGAGAGGCGATTCCTTCTGACCGCACTGTCGGGGATGAACTTAACGTTCATCCGGTGAATGTTGATCAGCCATGATCACAATAAATGGCGGTGCTGGCTCGAAGGGCCGAATGGCCTTCTCCTGCACCTATTTTCTATGTTTCTATGTTCCTATGAATGTATTTCCTTACCTACTTTCGTTTTGTGACACGGTCATGACTTTAAATTGGAAGGTTATGTGTTCTGGTCTCGCTCCAGATTTCGGCACATAATCCAGTTTGATGCTCAAATCCATTATCAAAGCTGCTTTGCTTTTCCACAGGTGCTGCCCTTCATAAGTGATTTCAAAGTGAGATATCGAGAGGCTGTGAATGTCACTGGTGAAGGCCAAAGATCTTTTGCTGCTGAGGTTATTGAGTCAGAGAGCCATATGGAAACAGGTCCAACTGAGCTCTTCCCACTTCCCTGTGCCTGGTCCATGTCCCTGCAAACCTTGCCTATCCATGTACCTGTCAAAGTACCCATTACATGAGTGTGAAAACGCACACCTCCAGATTCAGGGACAGTTTCTTCCCAGCTGTTTTCAGGCAACTGAACCTTCGAACTATCGAGCCATCCTAAACTATTATCTTCCCCATTGGAGACCCTCTGACGATCATTGATCGGACTTTACTGGCTTTACGCTGCACTAATCTTCATTGCCCTTTCATGTATCTATACACTGTAAATGGCTCGATTATACTCATGTATTGTCTTTCCGCTGACTGAACTACTATCTACTTCATTGGAGACCCTTGGACTATCAACCGACTCCAACTGGTCCAGAACGCAGCCGCCCGACTCATCACCCACACCAAATCCTGGCATCACATCACTCCAGTCCTCAAAAAACTTCACTGGCTTCCCATCTCCCACCGGATCACCTACAAAATCCTGGTCCTCACCTATAAAGCCCTCCACCATCTGGACCCCCATATCTCACTGACCTCCTCTCCCCCTACCAACCCTCACGGTCCCTCAGATCCACATCAGCCGGTCTCCTCTCCATCCACAAGTCCAAACTCCGCAGTTTTGGGGACAGAGCCTTCTCCAGGGCAGCTCCCAGGCTCTGGAACTCCCTCCCCCAACTGATCCGCAATTCCATGTCCCTCACCATCTTCCAGTCCAGCCTCAAGACCCATCTCTTCACCTCTGCCTATCCTTAGCCCCACGTCCCCGTCCCTTTACATCTGTGCATTAATTGCCTCATACTGTGTTTTGTATTGAATTCTGTCTTTACTTTGTGTACTAGTCATGTCTCTACTATTTATTTCATTCCCCTTACATGTTTTTCCTCTACATGCTCAATTTTTGTAAGGTGTCCTTGAGACTCTTGAAAGGCGCCCATGAATAAAATGTATTATTATTATTATTATTATTATTATCTTTGCTTGGACTTTGTTGGCTTTATCTTCACTAGACATTATTCATGTTGTTTCCTTTATAGAAACATAGAACATAGTTATCTATGTAACTATTTACTATCTGTACATTGAATTATCTACTATCTGTACATTGTGGATGGCTCCATTGTAATCATGTTTTGTCTTTTCACTGACTCAACAGCACACGACAAAAATCCTTTTCATTGCATCTCGTTACACGTGACAATAAACTAAACTAAACTAAACTAAACCTATCCGTTTTCTCCAGAGATGCTGCCTGACCCCTTGAGTTACCCCAGCATGTTGTGTCTATCTCTAGCTTAAATAATGTTCTTTTCAATGACCCCATTTGAAAATACTTATAATGTGCGGTTTTTTTTCATTTTTGGGATCTAAACTTGGCTGGCTTTAATTTCTCTTGAAAAGGTGGTGGTGAGCCTCTTCTGGGAAGCTGGTGTGAGTACAATTGCTATATTATGTACCCATGAAGCCCTTGCTTTTTTAGTTTTAGTTTCGTTTAGAGATACAGCACAGTAACAATTTCTTTGGCCCACCGAGTCCACGCCGACAAGCGCATCTCACACTATCCGACACAAACTGGGGGCAAGTTACATGAATATCAAGCCGATTAACCTACAATCCTGTACGTCTTTGGAGTGTGGGGGGAAACTGAAAATCTCGGAGAAAACCCACGCAGGTCACGGGCAGGACGTAGAAACTCCGTACAGACACCATCCGTACCCAGGATCGAACCAGGGCCCCTGGCGCTGTAAGGCAGCAACCCTACCGCTGCGCCACAGTGCTGCCCTTGAATGGATTGCTCATTGAATGGATTCAGATGGTGCTATTCAGACGTACTGTAATTCCCTGCTTTTCCCTTTGTCTTTCCCTGCTACTGGAGATAATCTTGTTGGTGGGTTTTATCCAATTTTCAAAACAACAAAAATAAAGGCAATAACATTTAAAATATAAGTTGAAACTAATATCAAGATATTTTTCTTTAGATCATAAGATCAAGCGATAGGAGTAGAATTAGGCCATTCAGCCCATCAAGTCTACTCCACCATTCAATCATGGCTGATTTATCTCTCACTCCTAACCCCACACTCCTGCCTTCTCCCCGTAACCTCTGACATCCTTTGACTTAAAACAAAGGAAACTGTTACTTTTGGTTTCTTCTTTATCAGATAGCTGTTCTGGCACCTCCAGCCATGCACCTTATCACTTCCTTGTTATGGCGGATTTTTATGTAATCTGAGGTTGGAGATACATGAGATTGCAGATGCTGTAAACTAGGTGAAAACAAAACTACTAGAGGAACTCGATGTGTCGAGCAGCATCTGTGGATGCAGGGGGATGTTAACATTTTGAGTCAAGACTCTGCATCTGCACAGATTGGTTGTACATTATCACATGTTAGAAATCTCTGAGTTAGTCCCACTAGAAATCTCCCAGATAATATATACAACCCAGGCTGATTTCCCTGTCTTTATCGATATGGCAGAGTTCCATGAAACGGCACGGTGGCACAGAGGTAGAGTTGCTGCCTTACAGCGCCAGAGACCCAGGTTCGATCCTGAATACATAGAAACATAGAAACATAGAAAATAGGTGCAGGAGTAGGCCATTCGGCCCTTCGAGCCTGCACCGCCATTCAATATGATCATGGCTGATCATCCAACTCAGTATCCTGTACCTGCCTTCTCTCCATACCCCCTGATCCCTTTAGCCACAAGGGCCACATCTAACTCCCTCTTAAATATAGCCAATGAACTGGCCTCAACTACCTTCTGTGGCAGAGAATTCCACAGATTCACCACTCTCTGTGTGAAAAATGTTTTCCTCATCTCGGTCCTAAAAAATTTCCCCCTTATCCTTAAACTGTGACCCCTTGTTCTGGACTTCCCCAACATCGGGAACAATCTTCTTGCATCTAGCCTGTCCAACCCCTTAAGAATTTTGTAAGTTTCTATAAGATCCCCCCCTCAATCTTCTAAATTCTAGCGCGTACAAGCCGAGTCTTTCCAGTCTTTTCTTCATATGAAAGTCCTGACATCCCAGGAATCAGTCTGGTGAACCTTCTCTGTACTCCCTCTATGGCAAGAATGTCTTTCCTCAGATTAGGAGACCAAAACTGTGCGCAATACTCCAGGTGGGGTCTCACCAAGACCCTGTACAACTGCAGTAGAACCTCCCCGTTCCTATACTCAAATCCTTTTGCTATGAATGCTAACGTACCATTCGCTACCATACAGGTTCTGTCTGTACGGATTTCACACGTTCACCCTGTGACCGCGTGGGTTTTCTCCCGGTGCTCGCTCCGGTTTCTTCCGACACTCCAACGACGCACAGGCGTGTAGGTTAATTGGCTTCTGCAAATTGTAAGTTGTTTCCAAGTGTGTAAGATACTGCTAGTGTATGGGGTGATTGCTGGTTGGCACGGACCAGGTGGGCCAACAGGCCACGCTGTATCTCTAAAGCCTAAATTTCCGAAA
This sequence comes from Amblyraja radiata, assembly GCF_010909765.2. Taxonomy (NCBI): domain Eukaryota; kingdom Metazoa; phylum Chordata; class Chondrichthyes; order Rajiformes; family Rajidae; genus Amblyraja; species Amblyraja radiata. The sequence continues at coordinate 94,324,932 of NC_045961.1, forward strand.
CTTGGAATACCTGACAGCGCACAGTACAATTGAATTATTCCCAGTGACCAACAGTTTATGCACTGAAAAGACTGTTCCCATTAAATAATAAAACCTCAATAATAACCATTTTTGCTTAGCAGTGCACTTCTTGTACTTTTCATTTCTATTTCAGACTAAGCGCATTGCAGAAAACATTTCTTTAGGATTTCTACCAGTTGACCTTTGCAATGATATTTAGACATCTGCAATATTATATTTGCAATCTGTATGGTAATTAAAAGTGTATTTTATGCTAATGCCAGTCTTCATTAATGTTGGGAACACCATAAATATGATGCAGCAGTAAAATAAATAGGGAGATGCATTTTGAAGCTAATCAGGATCTTTTTGTACTGTATTTTGTTCTTATTAAGATGAGGGATGTTATTGTTGGGGAATAAATCACTTTCTATTTCAGGCACTGAGTTTCATCATCTTACAATATATATCTACTACAGTACTTTTTTAGTTTAGTTTAGTTTAGAGATATAGCATGGAAACAGGCCCTTCGGCCCACCGAGTCCGTGCCGACCAGTTATCCACGCACATTGATGCCATCTTACACACACTAGGGATCATTTGCAATTATAGCAAACCAATGAACCTACAAACCTGTACGTCTTTGGATTGTGGGCGGAAACCGGAGATCCCGGAGAAACCACACACACACACCACGGGAAGAACGTACAAACTCCGTACAGACAGCACCCGTAATTAGGATCAAACCCGGGTCTCTGGCGTTGTAAGGCAGCAACTCTACCGCTGTGCCATCGTGCCGCCCCTAACATCATTATTACGCTCTGTTAGGGGATACTTCACAAATTCACTACCCTCCGGGGTGACGTGTCTTCTCCTCAACTCAGTCTTAAATAGTTCCCCCCTTATCCATGGACTGTAGCCTTTGGTATTGAATTAATCGTTTTGAAGTGTCCATAACTGTCTGAAATTTGTAGGTTCTTGAGACCGACTATCATTCATCTAAACTCCAGTGAATCTGTGCCTAATTGCTTAATTGGGTCACTGCTTAATTGACTAATAGTTCTCCATAAATCAGTCCTGTTAAACATAGGGCATAATAGCTGTGTGTCTATGTTACTGAGCTAGCAAACCAAAGATCTGGACAAATGATCCAGGGACGTGTCTTCACTTGCCACTATGGCAACTGGGAAATAATTACATTAATTAATTAAAAATATGGAATTAAAAAGATGGTAATGTGAAGCACATAATCATTGTAATGTGGTAAAAGGCCATCTGGCTTATGAATGCTGTTCAGAGTAAGAGATCTGCTCTCAGGGCAGCACAGTAGCACAGCAGTAGAGTTGGTGCCTGACAGCACCAGAGACCAGGGTTCGATCCTATCAATGGGTACTGTCTGCATGGAGTTTGTCTGTTCTCTCTGTGACCCCGTGGGTTTTCTCCGGGTGCTCCGGTTTCCTCCCCCACTCCAAAGGCGTGCAGGTTTGTAGGTCGTTCAGTCCGCTTGAACCCACCTGATCTCCCGGTTGTTAAACACTTTAATTCTCCTTCCCGTTTCCACGCTGACTTTTCTGTCCTAGGCCTCCTCCATTGTCAGAGTGAGGCTGAACGCATATTGGAGGAACAGCATCTCATATTTTGCTTGGGCAGCTTACAGCCCAGTGGTATGAATATTGATTTCACTAACTTCAAGTAACCCTTGCATTCCCTCACTCTCTATCCCTCCCCCACCCAAGTCGCACCAGTTTCTCGGTTACACCCAACAAACAGCTAACAATGGCCTCTTTCCTTTACCATCATTATTTTTTTGCATATCTTTAATTCATTTATTCTTTATCTCTCTACATCATCATTTATATCTCTTGTTTCCCTTATCCCTAACAAGTCTGAGAAGGGTCTCAACCCGAAATATCACCCATTCCTTCTCTCTAGAGATGCTGCCTGTCAATAGACAATAGACAATAGGTGCAGTAGTAGACCATTCGGCCCTTCGAGCCAGCACCGCCATTTAATGTGATCATGGCTGATCACATTGGTGTCCCTCTGAGTTACTCCAGCTTTTTGTGCCTCTCAGGTTTGTAGGTTAATTGGCTTTTGTAAACTGTCCCTAGTGTGGAGGATAGAACTAGTGTACAGATGATAATTGGTCTGTTTCCACACTGTGTCTCTAAATAAACTAAACTAAACTTAGCTACCTACTCTGATCTATATTTCACCACACCCCTTGTAGGTGTGGGAGGTTGCAACCTTCACGTGGTCCGCCCTGTTTGTTTCGACGAATGCAATCAACCTGGTGTGCGCAATCAAATAAGATCAAATAGAATCAAGTTGTCCTACAATTTTAGGCTGTGCACGCCATGTTCAAGAAGAAGACCCCTTGTAGTTGACTAATTAGTCAAGGAAACCGCTTAGGAGAATTATTTAAAAAAATATCTGTACTACCCACCTTAAAGATTTGTTGTGGTAACCAGATCCACATGCTATCTATTGCTGGAATTTCCATGCTCATCTGAGGAAGTAAAGGCATTGGTGTGCTTTCATGTCCATTGTGTCATTGTGATTCGACTAGAACAAGCTATTTGTGATATTTACATCTGGGAACCTGAAGCTCTCGACCGTCCCCACTTCAGCACCATCGATGAAGACCAGGAGGGCATGTACTCCAATGAACTGAATCTTAGTTACTGACCTCTATGTGAAGAGACTCAGTGTGAAGAAGGGTTTCGGCCCGAAACGTCGCCTATTTCCTTCGCTCCATAGATGCTGCTGCACCCGCTGAATTTCTCCAGCAATTTTGTGTACCTTCGATCTTCCAGCATCTGCAGTTCCTTCTTGAATTCCTTTGTGACTCTGCTGGTTAGGTCTCCCATAACGTATACACCTCAATTAAATCTTCCCTCAGCCTCCCTTATTACAAAGGAGACTCCAGCCTAGCCAAACTCTCGTTTAGAGAAAGTGAATGCAGCAAAGATTTACCAAGTTTCCTTAACCACTTTGTCACCAGTTTTAAACATGCATGGATTTTAAGAAGTAGACATTGATTCAACAAGGTGTAGGTGTAAAGCCGAACATCACAACGTTAATGATCTGATGCCAGGACATGATGAAATGTTAGCACTGTTTGTGCCCTCTATTCTATGACTTCAAGCATGTTCTGTTAATTTTATTTCTGATTCCAGCATCTGTGACATTTTGCTCTCGCCTCGCTGGGAAACGTGTTGCTCCCACATTGCACTAAAATTGCCACTTAGATGATTGGGATTAGAGTGCTCAATTTCTAATCACCATTGAGTATAGTAAGTACGCCTGGCACTCTCCCAGCGTAAAGCTGGTGCTAAAGTCTAGCACTAATTATCACACAGTCACAATTAAGAAGCATAAGTGTGGAAGATAAAAATAGTTAAATGACCCACAGAGACTTGAGCTATTGATGCAGGAGAAACAGGGGACGGAGGATTGCATTACGATTTCTGTCCCTTTGAATCAAACGGGGGATAAATTGGCACAGATTGTCACCCGTGCATTCACATCAGGTTTTCTGTTACTCACTGGATACAGGTAATTGATGAGCTCCAGGGGACTGCTGCATAAACCTTGCTTCTCAGTCGAAATCTTTAATCAAGTTAGGGTAGCACGGTGGTGCAGCGGTAAAGTTATAACCATATAACCATATAACAATTACAGCACGGAAACAGGCCATCTCGGCCCTTCTAGTCCGTGCCGAACACGTATTCTCCCCTAGTCCCATCTACCTGCACTCAGACCGTAACCCTCCATTCCTCTCCCATCCATATAACTATCCAATTTATTTTTAAATGATAAAATCGAACCTGCCTCCACCACTTCCACTGGAAGCTCATTCCACACAGCTACCACTCTCTGAGTAAAGAAGTTCCCCCTCCCTCATGTTACCCCTAAACTTCTGTCCCTTAATTCACAAGTCATGTCCTCTTGTTTGAATCTTCCCTACTCTCAATGGGAAAAGCTTATCCACGTCAACTCTGTCTATCCCTCTCATCATTTTAAAGACCTCTATCAAGTCCCCCCTTAACCTTCTGCGCTCCAAAGAAGGTTGCTGGCTGACAGCGCCAGAGAGCCACGTTCAATCCAGACCTCAGGTGTTGTCTGTATGTATGGAGTTTGCATGTTCTCCCTGTGAAGCTTTCAAGAGAGAGTTAGATTTAGCTCCTAGGGCTAAGGGAATCAAGAGATATGGGGATAAAGCCAGAACGGGGTGCTGATTTTGGATGATCAGCCATGATCATATTGAATGACGGTGCTGGCTCGAAGGGCCGAATGGCCTAATCCTGTACCTACAACGTGACCGCCTGGGTTTCCTCCGGGTGCTCCAGTTTCCTCCCACATTACAAAGACGTGTGGGTTTGGAGGTTAATTGGTCTCTGTAAATTGCCCCTTAATATGTAGGGAAAGGAGGAGAAAGCGGGATAAGACAGAATTAGTATGAAAGGGTGATCGATGATCAGCGTGGACTCGGTGGGCCACAGGGCCTGTTTCCATCCTGCATCTCAAAACCAAACCAAGATACAAAAGATTCTAGGGGGAGTTTGTGCAAGGAAAAGGGACAGTATTCTGGTAATACTGAGGCCAGGAATGATTCTATGCGAAATGGGATAATCAATCTCGGTGATTGGGTAATGTAATCGGCATTAAGTTTAGGAACAAAAGCTGGTCCTGGAAGAGGTGTAAATAGGGGAAGGTGAATAAATATAGACCATTACCATCATCTGTATTTGTCATTTGTTAGGGCTATTGAGAACTGTAGGGAGTGGTTTAGACTTGAGGGGCACCTTTCCTACTCAAGGTGGTTATATGGAATGTGCTGCTTCAGTAAAGGGCCTGTCCCACCAGCATGCGATAGCATGCGTCTAGCGCGACCAAACGTGGTCGCTTGAGGCGTACGGCCTCGCGGGGCCTGTCCCACTTCGATCGGCGGAGCCGTATTAAGTTGTGCGGGGCTGGTCCCGACATCGCGCGGTGCTCCAAAAATCTTGCACTGTTCAAAAATTCCGCGCAACAACGGCCTATCGGCCCGCAGCCGCATTGAGGCCGTACGCAGCGTCTTGACATCGTACGCAGCGTCTTGATGGCGTACGCCTAGCGCGTGACATTACGCGTTGACGTCACCGCCCGGCGTGCCGTTGCGTGATGACGTCACCGCCCGACGCCGTGCGACGTCCAAATTCAGTCAGCCCGCCTCCTGCCCAGCTGATTGGTGAGTATGATGTCGGGACCAGCCCCGCACAACTCCATACGCCTCCGCGCTTCAAAGTGGGACCGGCCCCACGAGGCCGTACGCCTCAAGCCACCACATTTGGTCACGCTAGACGCATGCAATCGCATGCTGGTGGGACAGGCCCTTAAGTAGTTGAGGCAGGTACAATAACAATATCTGAAAGGCATTTGGACAGATACATGTAATACGAAAAGATTGAGAGGGATATCAGCTAATTGCTGGTAAGTGGGATTATCTCAGATGAGGCATGTTGGTCAGCATGGACAAATAGGGCTGAAGGACCTGTGTCTGCGCTGTATCACCTTATAACTATAATCTTTCTTGCTTTCCACCCTATAACAAACGTTCCACTGTATTCACTCCAGTCTTCACTCTTTCTTTTGTAACTTAAACCGTGCTCCACTTTGAACCATTTCCATTTCTGACGAAAGGGGAATTACCCAAAACATTAACTTGTTTCTTGCTGTGCAGATACAGTCTGATCTGCTGGACATTTCCATTATTTACTGATTTTCCTGTTCCTCCTGTGGATCATTCTGCGTTGCGGGCGCCCGACTAATGTACGCACCATGCGTACGCACGAGTATCAGGCAGACTCACTTGCTCACTCCCTGAGTCAACTACGCTTAATTTCCATTCACGACTGTTTCTGTGATATACTCACGCACTGTTTTTGTTCAAATCCGACCCATGAGCGTAGCGGGGAAGGAACGTTTCTTAGGAATGGAACCCTGCCATAACCTGGGGGATCGCTTATATTTCTGATTTGCACAAAGTATTTTGCTTTAGTCTAACTCAGTTAGATCGTAAATATCGGAGTGTGCGGTGGGGCTGAAAGGCCTGTCTGCCCTTGCTGTAAGCGTGATGTGATTTTTGGTTGAGTTTAGTTTAGAGATAAAGCACAGAGTCGGGCCCTTCGGCCCACCGAGTCCGCGCCGACCAGCGATCCCCGTACACTACCACTATCCTACGCACGAGGGACTATTTACAATTTTTGCCAAAGCCAAATCTGCACGTCTTTGGTGTGTTGGAGGAAACCGGAGCACCCGGAGAAAACCCACGCGGTCACGGGGAGAAGGTACAAACTCCATACAGACAGCACCCGTAGTCAGGATCGAACCCGGGTCTCTGGTGCTATAAGGCAGCATCTTTACCACTGCGCCACCTGTATTTGGTTCTATACAACCGAGGAAATCTTATTCAGTATATTTCTGGCCACAGAAATGGTACCTGCTGATGCAATCTGAGAAATACATACTGCCTGATCAGTTGCATTCATTCCTGGTACTTTGATTATTCTCTTGCAACCCAAAGCCATAGGAAGATGATCTAAAATAGTCACTGAGTGGATGCACTCAGAGTGGACACACGCACTGTGAAAGGAACCTCAGCAGCCGTAACTTTGCAAATTCAACCACTCGATTAACTCTTAGCCTCACAATGCTGCTCTATAAACCATTTATAACCAATTTTATTAATTTTTTTTTACATTTTATTTTTTTTTTAAATGGAACATCAAAGAATTCAAACAGTATGCAGGAATGTTCATGAAGTTACCACTGAGCAAACTACAGAATTTACCAATACTTGTTTTGGAAAATGGAAATAAAATGAAAAGTTTTTTTTCTTCAAACTAGTATATTTACACAGTGCCTAATCGTGAATAGCAACTAATCCCAAGATTTCTGCCCATGAATAAATTAACCATGATAACTATACAGAGTGTAAAATGATGAAATCACTTAATGTCATCCACTGCCAAATTAATACTGCAATCATCCTGTATCAAGTACTGAGGAGAATACTGCAAGGTTCCACATTGAAATATTATGCTGCAGAACATTGTGGGAATTAACTAAATATTGTAATATTAACCAGCCGTGACCATTGTATTTAGAAATAGCTGAAAAAGACAGCTTCAAGAAAAAGCAATTCTTGCAAGATCCAAACAGTTACTAATTTTTACAATTCCTAGTGTATATGGCAGATAAGTCATTGTTTAGGTGACATGGTGTCATGCAAAGTATGATGGGCTGTTTCAAGGCTAGAAATGTCATTCTCTATCTTTCTCTTTCTCTGAGGATATCATCCTTTTTTTTCATTTTTCCTTATTATCTTTTTTTTTTTAGTTGTTGAGTATTTTGTTTCCCCCTTTTTGCGTGGTCACGTCTTCTTTTTTTTTTTGTTCTACTGCAAAATGATTCACTTAGCCGTGACGCCGCATTCCGCAATCCTACAATGACTTTTTGGCAAGTCGGTTCATCTGGTTAACTGGGTCGGAGTCCACAGAACCTTTGTAGATGGTACCTCGGCATCAGTTTACGTAGTAGAGCCAGTAGATCAAGTTGAAGAGGGAAAAAACCACTGGAAATACTATCCTTGACCACCTGTCTATGGCGTTAACGTCAGTCAGATTTGGGATTTTGATTTTCAGCTGGGATGACCTTCTGCGCAAACGGTTCTTTTTAGCCTGGGTGGTAGCGTTTCTATCGGGCGTGCTGTGGCCCAGTCCTACGCGGGCTGTGCTTTGTTTCCTGTACTGGATTCCTGAGTTGTCAAAGGACATCGCCGAATTCCTCGATTCGGTCACGCTCGTCATCACCTCCGTCGCCGCGACTTCGTTGTGGATCTCCAACGTCGAGAGCAGGATGTTCCCGTGGGCATCCACCTGGGTGTACAAATAGAATAGGCAGGTCAGTCGTGTTTGCTGGGGAGGTTTACAACACCGGGAGGGGGACATCTGTTTGGGCATCGGTTGACGGTTAGGTTAGCTGTTGTCACGGGTAGCCGAGGTACAGTGGGAATGGCTTTGTTTTGCAAGGTATCCAGTCAAGGCTGCACATAAATACGATCAGGACAATCTCAAGGACGATAGGTAGAGCAAAGGGACGGCTATGGGGAGAAAAGGTTACGGGGAGAAGGCAGGGGAATGGGGTTAGGAGGGGCAGATAGATCAGCCATGATTGAATGGCGGAGTAGACTTGATGGGCTGAATGGCCTAATTCTGCTCTTATCACTTATGACATGTCCTTAAGATCAACAGTGACTTTCAACAGTAACTATATTGTCACCTGTACCTAGATGCAGTGAAAGGCCTAACTTCGCTTGCAATCCAGTCAAATTATACTATCATCATACAAGCACAATCATACAAACTTAGAAACATAGAAAATAGGTGCAGGAGGAGGCCATTCGGCCCTTCGAGCCAGCATTCATTGTGATCATTAAATTAAATTACATTTCTTTATTTATATAGCACATTTTTAGTCAACTTGCGTTGACCCCAAAGTGCTTCACATAATTACATCCACACACACAGGCAAAGGTGGGTGAAGTGTCTTGCCCAAGGACACACACAGGCAAAGGTGGGTGAAGTGTCTTGCCCAAGGACACAATGACAGTATGCACTCCAAGCGGGATTCGAACCGGCCACCTTCCGGTTGCCAGCCGAACACTTAGCCCATTGTGCCATCTGTCGCCATGGCTGATCATCCCCTATCAATAACCCGTGCCTGCCTTCTCCCCATATCCCTTGACTCCACTAGCCCCAAGAGCTCTATCTAACTCTCTCTTAAATCCATCCAGTGACTTGGCCTCCACTGCCCTCTGTGGCAGGGAATTCCATAAATTCACAACTCTCTGGGTGATAAAGTTTTTTCTCACCTCAGACTTAAATGTCCTCCACTTTATTCTAAGACTGTGTCATACGGTAAAAGCAGAAAGAAGTAAAAAGTAAACGTGGTAAAAGAAGGAAAAGAGTGCAACAATTGTAGAGTAAACAAACAGGTTTCTTCGGAGGCAGAAGATGCAGTGTACATCATATCGTTCTAGGTTTAGAGGTTGTAGAACGATTATACAGGATGATAGTGGGGGCCGTCAAACAAAGAGCCACCGTCCTCTGATACCATCTTGCTAGATTTTCAGTGAAGCAATCAATTATAACATGCATGGCAGAGAAGATATAAAATAGAACCAGGGTAGGTTGTCGACCTCTTGAACTGACCCCTAGTTAAAAATACCATGGCTGATCCTTTGCCTCATCTCTAATTTACTGTTTCTCTTGAATTCCCTGGAGTCCCAAAATATCTCCTGGCCTTAAGTGTAATCAACATCCCAGCAATCTCTGTCATCAGGACAAATAAAACCTCAATGGACATCACATAAGAGCGTTGATAAAATGGATTCAGTCAAAGTGTACGCTGTGGGAATGTGTAGCAAGAAACTGCAGATAGACACAAAAAGCTGGAGTAACTCAGCTTCAGACTGAAGGACCCAACCCGAAACGTCACGCATTCCTTCTCTCCAGAGATGCTGCCTGTCCCGCTGAGTTACTCCAGCTTTTTATGTTTAACTTCGGTTAAAACCAGCATCTACAGTTCCTTCCTATACAAGAAACCGCAGATGCTGGTTTACATCAAAGAAAGACAGAAAATGCGGGAGTAACTCAGCGGGACTGACAACAACTCTTAGAGAAGTGTTTAAAAGAAGGAACTGCAGATGCTGGAAAATCGAAGGTAGACAAAAGTGCTGGAGAAACTCAGCGGGTGCAGCAGCATCTATGGAGCGAAGGAAATAGCCAACGTTTCAGGCCGAAACCCTTCTTCAGAGGTCTTCTTCTCGGGTCGAGTCTGAAGAAAGGTCTCGATCCGAAACGGCACCCATTCCTTCTCTCCAGAGATGCTGCCTGTCCTGCTGAGTTACTCCAGCATTTTGTGTCTATCTTCTTATACACTGTGATAAGGTGTACATAGGTCACGAACATAGGCATAATGAGGGGAGCTAAGAATAAGGGACAAGTTCTCACATTTCAGCACTGGTGTAACAGATGCCAAGAGAAAGGCATTGAAGGATGTTGTCAAGTTGGAAAGGGTGCAGAGAAGATTTACAAGGGTGTTGCCAGTGCTCGAGTGCCTGAGCTATAAGGAGAGGTTGAGCAGGCTGGGACTATTCCTTGGAGCACAGGTGGAAGAGGGGTTATCTTATGAAGGTATTAAAAAATCACGATAGAAATAGTTCGGATAGACACACAGAGTCTTTTGCCCAGAGTACTACAGGACATAGTTTTAAGGCTAGAGGGGAAAGATTCAATAGGAAACACATTTTCTCGCAGGAAGTGGTGAGTCTGTGGAATTCTCTGCCTCGGTGGGCGGTGGAGGCCGATCCTCTGGATACTTTCAAGAGAGAGCTAGATAGGGCTCTTAAAGATAGCGGAGTCAGGGGATATTGGGAGAAGGCAGGAACGGGGTACCGATTGTGGATGATCAGCCATGATCACATTGAATGGCGGTGCTGGCTCGAAGGGCCGAATGGCCTACTCCTGCACCTATTGTCTATTGTCTATTGAATCTGAAGAGCAACCTTTTTATACAGAGGGTGGTGGGTATATGGAACAAGTAGCCAGAGGAGGTAGTTCAGGCAGAAACTATAAAAACTTTCAAAATACTTTTGGATAGGTACATGGATAGGAAAAGTTTAGGGGGATATGGGTCAAATGTGGGAGGGTGGAACTAGTGTAGATGAGGCACCTTGGTCAGCATAGGCAAGAAGGCCTCAGAGCCTGTTTCTGTGCTGCATGACTCCATGACTCTTTGACTTGGATAAGTGGTTTGAAGGCCTGGTGTTCAAGTTTGCAGATGATGCTAAGATAGGTGCAGGGTCAGGCAGTGTAGAGGAAGCAAGGACATGGACAGGTTAGGGGGCAGAGAAGAGGCAGATGAAATTCAGTGTAGCAAAGTGCAGAGTCATGCATTTTAGCAATAAGAATAAACGCGTAGATTATTTTCTAAATGGAGAGAGAATCCAGAAATCGGAGATGCAAAGGTACTTGGGAGTGCTGGTGCAGGACTCCCAAAATGCTAATTTGCAAGTTGAATCGGTCGTAAGGAAGGCAAATTCAATGCTAGCATTTATATCAAGAGGACTGGAATACAAAAACAGAGATGTAATGGTGAGGTTCTATAAGGCGTTGGTCAGGCCGCATTTGGAGTAATGTGGGCAAATCTAGGTCCCATATCTGAGGAAGGATGCGCTGGCTCTGGAGAGGGTTCAGAGGAGGTTTAGTAGAATGATTCTAGGAATGAGTGGGTTAGCGTATGATGAGCATTTGACAGCACCGGGCCTCTACTCGCTGGAGTTTAGAAGGTTGAGGGAGAACCTCATTGATACTTAGAGAATAATGAAAGACATAGATAAGAATGGAAAGGATGTTTCCGCTGATGGGAGAGTCTAGGACCAGAGGACATAGCCTCAGAATTAAAGGCTCAGAATATTTTAGAAAGGAGGTGAGGAGGAACTTCTTTGGTTCTCAGGCAGTAGTTAATCTGTGGAACTCATTGCCACAGAGGGCTGTGGAGGCCAAGTCAGTGGATATTTTTAAGACAGAGATAGACAAATTCTTGATTAGAACGGATGTTATGGGTTCTGGGGAGAAGGGAGGAAAATAAGATTTGGAGGTAGAGATCAGCCAAGATTGAATGGTGGAGTAGACTCGATGGGCCGAATGGTCTAATTCTACTCAGTTTCTTCTGGGAGTGCTATTAACACAAGCAAAAGACCCCACCGACATCATCCCTGACTATTGGAAGCTACCCATCTTGTATCACTGATATCATGCAAAAACCTAATTACGTTCATTAATTTAGCCCTGCTTGCAAAGAGCTTTATGAACACCACATTAAAAATGAAAGCCTTCCTCTGCTACTGCTATCTTTTAAATAATCTCTAATGTATTATACTTAATATTTCACAGCATAATATTTATCGTAACCCTTGGGGAAAGTCCACTTAAGAGATTAATGACCCAGAAACAATTTTTTTTTTAAAGTGCAGGGTCTTAGAGGGACTTTGGTTTGAATAATGGGCCAGCAATAACTATACGACGGATGCATGCTCTCTCCTTAATATTACCAAGGGCCCTCATTGTGCGCTGGTACGGCAAGCACCATCACATTTGAGTATGTCGCAAGACATTCACATCAACTTGAACTTTCATGGCTTGCTTTGACTGCTGTGTGATCAAAGAAAGCTTACCCAACTGAGCAAAACTAGATGGAAGCTTTAATGGATCAATGATAGCTCGACTACCGATCTAGCCATTCCAGATTGTCACCTGGAACATGCTGCCGGAGGGTGGTGGTGGTGGAGGCAGTAAAGATCGGGGCATTTAAGAGACTTCGAATAGACATGAATATGCAGGGAATGGAGAGATATGGATTGAGTCTTGGCATCATGAGATGGTCTTGGCATCATGTTCAGTGCAGACGTCATTTGCCAAAGAGCCTGTTCCAGTGCTGTACTGTTCTATATTTAACAATTCAGCCTTGAGAGCTCTTGTCCGCTTCTCCTGTACCAGTACCTCATCCCATCTTACACCGGAAACATCCTTGATATCCCTTGCTAAGGTTAAACTCTTAAAGCAAAATAGATTCCTATTGCTTTAACGGAAGTAAATTGATATGTTTAGGAAGGAAATATCTTCTTATTTTTCAAATCACTTCAGAGGCTTTTCCAGCCTATCCAAGATTTGACAACTGGATTTTCATTTTGTGGAGATATGTACAGCAACTGACTTGCTCTCCTGAACGTCATAGAAAAAGTCTGATAAGAAATTAATCTCTCTCAATGTCCCCTCCCTATTACTATGGTGCCAGACTTCCTCCATTTTACCAATTAGTTCTTTCACATTAGCCTTTTTAATTCCCCTCTTCAATGCTATTTACTCAAACAGTTCTCAATAATGCATCTTCACCGTTTGAAAATCAGGATATCTAGGATTATAGATCGACACAAAATGTTAGAGTGACTCAGCAGGACAGGCAGCATCTCTGGACAGAAGTGTCGAGGCCCTTCTTCAGACTGAGAGTCAGGTGAGAGGGAGACACAGAGATAAGGAAGGGTAAGGTGTGAAAACAAGACCTCAAAGGGGATGTCGATCACGGAAAATGTGATTAGTATGGGTGTCAGGGTTTATGGGGAGAAGGCAAGAGAATGGGGTTAGGAGGGAGAGATAGATCAGCCATGGTTGGATGGCGAAGTAGACTTGATGGGCCGAATGGCCTTATCTTCAATGTAAACCAGTATCTGCATTTCCTGGGATTGTAGCTCTATTTATTTTCCCCAAACCTCACCCTCTACTTTCAGCCTGACAAAGGTCGCCACCCAAAACGTCACCCATCCTTTCTCTCCAGAGAGGCTGCCTGACCCGCTGAGTTAACCTAGCACTTTGTGTCTTCTCAATAGACTTATGGGCGTGTCCCACTTGGCGATCTTTTAGGCAACTGCCGGCAACTGTCATAGTCGTGGCAGATCGCCGTAAAACTGGCGACAACCTACGTCCGGGAAAGTCAAGCTATGCTCATTGGCATCAAACCCACGGTTGCCAAAAAATTTCAACGCTACGACTTTTTGCGTGACTGAGGAGACTACTCCCGGCGATCACCGGCGAACATGTGGCGACCATCTAGTCGCCTGTAGTTGTCTAAAAAATCTACGTGGGACATGCCCATTAGTTGCAGCCCACTCCAGCAGCTAAGTTTTCCCTCGAGCCCCAGCCCCAGCCCCATTTATATGGACCATCTGCACTGAGATTCAAGATTATCAAACTCTTCCCCTGTGAAGATGCCAGAGGAAATACTCCCATAACATTTGAAAAGCATCTTGATGAATACTTCGATTGCCCTGGCTTAGAAGCTACAGACCGATATTGGTTAATAGAATTGATCTGGATGGGTACTTGTTGTCAGCATGGACATGGTGGGCTATGGGACCCATGTCTGTGTTTTATGACCGTATAAAGGGGCTGTCCCACTTGGGCGACCTAATTGGCGAGTTTAGAAGAGTTTAGGAGAGTTTGTAAAAATGTCATGTTGGACACCGACCGAAAAGTGGAGAGTGAAGAGGACCACCTTCGAACTCCTTCGACTATGTTGAAGACTATCCACGACTACCTTTGGCTACCTTCAATTACCTTCGACTACCCTCGATTACCTACCACTAAAATGTCGACCTATTACGACCTACTACGACTAAACCTACGAGTAAAAAATGTATTGATTTTTTTCCATGGCAACCTTTTTTTACTCGCGGGCATTTTGAAAAATAGGCCATGACCTATCTGGGGCCTCGATTACACGGGGAATACTCTCGAGCATGAAGGAGAGTTACAAAGACCTCCTAGGACCTCGTGTTGACCATCCTGCGAGTATGAGTCGAGGGCAAACTCGCCAGAACTCGCAGATTAGGTCGCCCAAGTGGAACAGCCCCTCTCTGCAACATAATCTGTGCCACAGGACAGGAGCTAGTTTACTAGGTGCATCATATGATCTCCGTTGCCTTTGTAACATCTCAGCTTAGTCAAACAACTGACAACCAAATTTAGTATGTTTAAGTAAACATAAACTGTGTCATGCTAAACTATGTAGGGAGGAACTGCAGACGCTCGTTTAAACCGAAGATAGACACAAAAAGCTGTAGTAACTCAGCGGGTCAGGCAGCATCTCTGGGAGAAGGAATATGTGAGGTTTCGGGTCGAGACCCTTCTTAAATGGGTCTCCCTTAGGAGACCCTCCGCCATTTTCACTGTTCGATAATCTTGAATCTTCAGTCTGTAGAAGGGCCTCGACCCGAAACGTCACCCATTCCTTCTCTCCAGAGGTGCTGCCTGACCCACTGAATTACTCCAGCTTTTTGTGTCTATCTTCATGCTAAACTACATTCAATCCTATTTGCAAGGCAAACCCTTTGCAAGTCAATGCTGAATTGCAATCGGGGACGAGGTGCAATAATGTTGATGCAATAATGGGATGGCACAGTGGTAGAGTTGTGGTCTTACAGAGCCAGAGACCCGGGTTGAATAGTGACTATGGTTGCTGTCTGTGTGATTAATAATTTAAACGTGACAATAATCTAAATTATTGACTAATGACCAGTGACTAATGAACATGGAACGTGGAGGGAAGTGAAATTGAGGCCAAGATATTATCGAATGGCAAAACAGACTTAAGATACGCCAAGGCCTCATCTCAATCCTATTTCTTATTTTCTTAAGTAGTTGGAAATGGACCTCGGCTGGTCAGGAGTGATGTCAGGTATTATTTTTTTCACACAGTGTGGCACAAGCTGGAACTCTGCATCAAATGTCAAAACTGAAACTGAGTTTGGTGAATTTTTGATGAGTAAGAATAGGAAAGGCCACAGAACCAAGCTGGCTCATTGGATTTAAGGCATACACCAGCTATGATCTAATGAAATGACAAGTAAATTCGAGGACTGAACAGCTTTCTGCTCTTCCTTTTTTCCCGTTCTCAGAAGCATTATCGCTATTTTCAAATATATGTGTGAGATTCTGTGGCATGCATTTTTTACATTCCACGTTAGCCACTCGCATCGTGAAACATACAAGAAAAAAACTCAATATCTGGCACGCTGGTGCAGCGGCAGAGTTGCTGCCTTAAAGTGCCAGAGATCTGGGTCCGATCCTGACTATGGGTGCTGTCTGCACGGAGTTTGCACGTTCTCCCTGTGACACTGTGGATTTTCTCTGGGTGCTCTGTTTTCTTCCCACATGCTAAAGATGTACGGGTTTGTTTGTTTAATTGGCTTTGGTAAGTTGTAAAATTGTCCCGAGTGTGTGTTGGACAGTGTTATTGTGCAGGGAGATCGCTGGTCGGCTCGGACTGGCTGGTCCGAAGGATCTGCTTCCTCGCTGTATCTCTAAAGTCTACTTCGACCTCGCAAGCTGCCAAAGTCACCAATGGCCAGAGCTACTTTCATTCCACACAGAGCCCCCCCCCCTTTCCCCCTCCCTTATAAGCCTCAGGGCTTATAGGGAGAAGGCAGGAGAATGGGGTTAGGAGGGAGAGATAGATAGAAACATAGAAAATAGCTGCAGGAGTAGGCCATTTGGCCCTTCGAACCGGCACCACCATCCAATATGATCATGGCTGATCATCTAAAACCATTCCTGCTTTTTCCCCATATCCCTTGATTCCTTTAGCCCCAAGCGCTAAATCCGAATTTTATATTTCTACTAGACCAAGTGCAGACCCGTTGGGTCTGTTTCCCCAACGGCGTTTGCGGGGGGGGGGGGGGGGGGTGAGAATAGGGGAGGGAGGGGAGAGGAGGAAGAGGAAACGGGATAGATTTGGGAGGGAAAGGAGAGCGGGGTAGGGGGTGAGAGATGGGGAGAGAAATGTGGGGGAGGGATGATGGGGAGGGAGGGGAGGAGGGAGGGATGGGAGAGGGGGGGGGGAGAGAGGGGAGAAAAAGAGTGGGGGGGGGAGATGGAGGGAAGGGGGAGGAGAGGTGAACAGAGTGGGAGGGAGGGAGGAGAGGGGTAGAGGGAGTGATGGAAGCTGTAAGAGGATAGTGGGAAGTGGGTGGGGGGGAAGAGAGAGGGAAGGGGGTGGGGTAGAGAGAAGGGAGTGTGGGGGAGAGAGGGATGGGAGAGGTGTGAGGAAGGGGGGAGGAGAGAGGGGAGGAGAGAGTGGAAGAGTGGGGAGGGAGGGAGGGGTTAGCGGGGTAGCGGGGAGTGGTAGAAGAGGACGGGGAGTGTGGACGAGGGGAACAGAGGTGATAGGGGAAGGGGGGTGTGGGAGAAGGGGTGGGGGAGGGAGAGGCGTTGGTAAGGGGATAGAAGTGAAGAGTGGGGAGGGAGGGGGTTAGGGGGAGTGGTGAAAGAGGAACAGGCGGGGTAGGTGTAAGGGGTTGGGAGAGGGGAATGGGTGGGAGAGGGAGAGGGGTTAGGAGAGGGAGACATAGAAAACATAGAAATTACGTGCGGAGTCTGCATCAGCCATTCCAGCCGCAACACCATTCAATATGATCATGGCTGATCATCCAACTCAGTATCACTGAACCTGCTTCTCTCCATACCCCCTGATCCTTTTGGCCACAAGGGCCACATCTAACTCCCTCTAAATATTAGGCCAATGAACTGACTCCACTACATTCGTGGCAGAGAATCCAGAGATTCACACTCTCTGTGTGAAAAATGTTTTCTCATCTCGGTCCTAAAAGATTTACCCCTTATCCTTAAACTGTGACCCTTGTTCTGGACTTCCCCAACATCTGGAACAATCTTCCTGCATCTAGCCTGTCCATCCCCTTAAGAATTTTGTAAGTCTATAAGATCCCCCCTCAATCTTCTAAAATCTAGCGAGTACAAGCTGAGTCTATCCAGTCTTTATTCATATGAAAGTCCTGACATCCCAGTAATCAGTCTGGTGGGGGGGGGGGGGGGTGGGGGGGGGGGGGTCTGCGGCACCACACTCACATTAACCACCCCCCAAACACACTGGGGGGGGGCGGGGGGGTGAGAAGTGGGGAGGGAGGGGAGTGGAGGAGGAGGAAACGGGACAGATTTGGGAGAGAAAGGAGAGCGGGGTAGGGGGTGAGAGAGGGGGATGGGGAGAGAGATGTGGGGGAGGGGAGGGATGGGGAGGGAGGGGAGGAGGGAGGGAGGGGGAGAGGGGTGGGGGGAGATAGGGGAAAGAGTGGGGAATGGGGTAGAGAAGTGGAAGAGTGGGGAGGGAGGAGGAGAGGGGTAGGGTCTGTGTGAAAAATGTTTTTCTCATCTCGGTCCTAAAAGATTTACCCCTTATCCTTAAACTGTGACCCCTTGTTCTGGACTTCCCCAACATCTGGAACAATCTTCCTGCATCTTGCCTGTCCAACCCCTTAAGAATGTTGTTAGTTTCTATAAGATACCCCCTCAAACTTCTAAAATCTAGCGAGTACAAGCCAAGTCTATCCAGTCTTTCTTCATATGAAAGTCCTGACATCCCAGTAATCAGTCTGGTGAACCTTCTCTGTACTCCCTCTATGGCAAGAATGTATTTGAGCATTGGGCATTGTGACATCACACGATGGAACGTTCACCAGGGGCTGGGGCTGGGGCTGATTCTATGGGTGAGAAGCCAGTATTGTTTGAAATATTTGGGGGGGGGGGGGGGGGGCGGCGGCATCACACTCACATTAACCACCCCCCAAACACACAGGTGGGGGGAGGGGGGTGAGAAGAGGGGAGGGAGGGGAGAGGAGGATGAGGAAACGGGACAGATTTGGGAGAGAAAGGAGAGTGGGGTAGGGGGTGAGTGAGGGGGATGGGAGGAGAGAGATGTGGGGGAGGGGGGGGGGGTGGGGAGGGAGGGGACGAGGGAGGGAGGGGGAGAGGGGTGGGGGGAGAGAGTGGAAAGAGTGTGGAGGGAGAGTGGAGGGGGTGGGGGGAGAGAAGTGGAAGAGTGGGGAGGGAGGAGGAGAGGGGTAGGGGGAGTGATGGAAGAGGACAGAGGGATAGGGGGAAGGGGGCGGGGGGAGAGAGGGAAGGGGTGGGGGGAGAGAGGGATGGGAGAGGGAGAGAGGTGAGGAGAGGGAGGGGGGAGGGAGAGAAGGGGGAGAGAAGTGGTAGAGTGGGGAGGGAGGGTGGGAGGGGTTAGAGGGGGTAGCGGGAGTGGTGGAAGAGTGACGGGGGAGTGGTGGAAGAGGAACAGAGGGGTAAGAGGAAGGGGTGGGGGAGAGAGGGGTAGGGGAAGGGGTGAGGAGAGAGGGAAAGGGAGGGGAAGAGAGAGGGGTGGTGGAGGGAGAGGGGTGGGGTAAGGGGAGAGAAGTGGAAGAGTGGGGAGGGAGGGGTAGGGGGAGTGGTGGAAGAGGGACAGAGGGGTAGGGGAAGGGGGCGGGGGGAGAGAGGGAAGGGGGTGGGGGAGAGAGGGATGGGTGGGAGAGGGAGAGGGGTGAGGAGAGGGAAACATAGAAACATAGAAATTAAGTGCAGGAGTAGGCCATTCGGCCCTTTGAGCCTGCACCACCATTCAATATGGTCATGGCTGATCATCCAACGCAGTATCCTGTACCTGCCTTCTCTCCATACCCCCTGATCCCTTTAGCCACAAGGGCCACATCTAACTCCCTCTTAAGTTCCGATTGGACATATGTGAACATTGGGCATTGTGACATCACACGATGGAACGTTCACCAGGGGCTGGTGCTGCTTCTATGGGTGAGAAGCCATTTTGTTTTTGAAATATTGGGGGGTGGGGAGGGGGGGAAGGATTTGATTAAAAACGTGTACTTAAACACGACGAAATGTAATGAGGTGCAGATACTTAGAAAGAAAAGTGAAATCTCTACCGAAATGGAAAAGATGTCGGCGATTCTGCATCTGGTTTCGGAGTTGCAGTGAATCAAAGGAAGAAATGCAGCCGGCAGCCGTCCATGTAAATGGATCCATTCCGATTGGACATCTGCGAGCATTGGGCATTGTGATTGGACATCTGCGAGCATTGGGCATTGTGACATCACACGATGGAAACGAATCAAAAGGCAGAAAGGCAGCCGGACGGACGGCAGGCGACAGGCACAGACTTTTATATAATAGATAGATAGATAGATAGATAGATAGATAGATAGATAGATAGATAAGATCACCTTTCATCCTTCTAAATTCGAGTGAATACAAGCCCAGTCGACCCATTCTTTCATTATATTTCAGTCCCGTATCAGTCATGATTGAATGGTGGAGTAACTTGATGGGCCGAATGGCCTAATTCTACTCTTACTCCTTACGACCTTATGACCTTTTGGCACTTGCTGGGCATGAGAGAGAGAACACTGCCCGAGACGGCTCTTCTAGAAAACAGCCTAAATTAAATGGGCCAAACGGCCTCCTCCTATGCCTAACAACTCATTTAAACGTACATCTTACAGGGTTTGACAGGAAAGTACAGGAACTATGCTCCCTTTGGATAGAACAAACGTCCATGGTCTCAAGATTAAAGGTTAGAAGACATTTTAGAAGAAATGTCTTCACCCAGAGCACAGTGAATCTTTGACATTTTTAGAGTTTAGAGTTTGGAGATTTAGCATGGAAAACAATCCTTTGGCCCACCGAGTCCACGCCGACCAGCGATCCTCGTACACTACCACTATCCTACGCTCTAGGGATAATTTA